>NW_028166466.1:212500-233853 GCF_964263955.1 Coregonus lavaretus | reverse complement strand
GTATGGACTGGCTGACTGGATGTCAGAGTTTAGGTATGGACTGGCTGACTGGCTGGATGACAGAGTTTAGGTATGGACTGGCTTACTTTCTGGATGACAGAGTTTAGGTATGGACTGGCTGACTTTCTGGATGACAGATTTTAGGTATGGACTGGCTGACTGACTGGATGACAGATTTTAGGTATGGACTGGCTGACTGGCTGGATGACAGAGTTTAGGTATGGACTGGCTGACTGGATACCAGAGTTTAGGTATGGACTGGCTGACTGACTGGATGACAGAGTTTAGGTATGGACTGGCTGACTTTCTGGATGACAGAGTTTATGTATGGACTGGCTGGATGACAGAGTTTAGGTATGGACTGGCTGACTGGCTGGATGACAGAGTTTAGGTATAGACTGGCTGACTTTCTGGATGACAGAGTTTATGTATGGACTGGCTCACTGGCTGGATGACAGAGTTTAGGTATGGACTCGCTGACTTTCTGGATGACAGAGTTTAGGTATGGACTGGCTGGATGACAGAGTTTAGGTATGGACTGGCTGACTTTCTGGATGACAGAGTTTAGGTATGGACTGGCTGACTGGCTGGATGACAGAGTTTAGGTATGGACTGGCTGACTTTCTGGATGACAGAGTTTAGGTATGGACTGGCTGGATGACAGAGTTTAGGTATGGACTGGCTGACTGGCTGGATGACAGAGTTTAGGTATGGACTGGCTGACTGGCTGGATGACAGAGTTTAGGTATGGACTAGCTGACTGGCTGGATGACAGAGTTTAGGTATGGACTGGCTGGATGACAGAGTTTAGGTATGGACTGGCTGACTGGCTGGATGACAGAGTTTAGGTATGGACTGGCTGACTGGCTGGATGACAGAGTTTAGGTATGGACTGGCTGACTGGCTGGATGACAGAGTTTAGGTATGGACTGGCTGACTGGCTGGATGACAGAGTTTAGGTATGGACTAGCTGACTGGCTGGATGACAGAGTTTAGGTATGGACTGGCTGACTTTCTGGATGACAGAGTTTAGGTATGGACTGGCTGACTGGCTGGATGACAGAGTTAAGGTATAGACTGGCTGACTGGCTGGATGACAGAGTTTAGGTATGGACTGGCTGACTGGCTGGATGACAGAGTTTAGGTATGGACTGGCTGACTGGATGACAGAGTTTAGGTATGGACTGGCTGACTGGCTGGATGACAGAGTTTAGGTATGGACTGGCTGACTGGATGACAGAGTTTAGGTATGGACTGGCTGACTGGCTGGATGACAGAGTTTAGGTATGGACTGGCTGACTTTCTGGATGACAGAGTTTAGGTATGGACTGGCTTACTTTCTGGATGACAGAGTTTAGGTATGGACTGGCTGGATGACAGAGTTTAGGTATGGACTGGCTGACTGGCTGGATGACAGAGTTTAGGTATGGACTGGCTGACTGACCTGATTACAGAGTTTAGGTATGGACTGGCTGACTTTCTGGATGACAGAGTTTAGGTATGGACTGGCTGACTGGATGTCAGAGTAAACTGGCTGGATGCCAGAGTTTAGGTATGGACTGGCTGGATGACAGAGTTTAGGTATGGACTGGCTGACTGGCTGGATGACAGAGTTTAGGTATGGACTGGCTGACTGACCTGATTACAGAGTTTAGGTATGGACTGGCTGACTTTCTGGATGACAGAGTTTAGGTATGGACTGGCTGACTGGATGTCAGAGTAAACTGGCTGGATGCCAGAGTTTAGGTATGGACTGGCTGACTGGCTGGATGACAGAGTTTAGGTTATGGACTGGCTGACTGGCTGGATGACAGAGTTTAGGTATGGACTGGCTGACTTTCTGGATGCCAGAGTTTAGGTTATGGACTGGCTGACTGGCTGGATGACAGAGTTTAGGTATGGACTGGCTGACTGGCTGGATGACAGAGTTTAGGTTATGGACTGGCTGACTGGCTGGATGACAGAGTTTAGGTATGGACTGGCTGACTTTCTGGATGCCAGAGTTTAGGTTATGGACTGGCTGACTGGCTGGATGACAGAGTTTAGGTATGGACTGGCTGACTGGCTGGATGACAGAGTTTAGGTATAGACTGGCTGGATGACAGAGTTTAGGTATAGACTGGCTGGATGACATAGTTTAGGTATGGACTGGCTGACTGGCTTTATGACATAATTTCGTTATAAACTGGTTGACTGGCTGGATGGCAGAGTTTAGGTATGGACTGGTTGACTGGCTGGATGACAGAGTTTAGGTATGGACTGGCTGACTGGCTGGATGACAGAGTTTAGGTATGGACTAGCTGACTGGCTGGATGACAGAGTTTAGGTATGGACTGGCTGACTTTCTGGATGCCAGAGTTTAGGTTATGGACTGGCTGACTGGCTGGATGACAGAGTTTAGGTATGGACTGGCTGACTGGCTGGATGACAGAGTTTATGTATGGACTGGCTGGATGACAGAGTTTAGGTATGGACTGGCTGACTGGCTGGATGACAGAGTTTAGGTATGGACTGGCTGACTGGCTGGATGACAGAGTTAAGGTATAGACTGGCTGACTGGCTGGATGACAGAGTTTATGTATGGACTGGCTGGATGACAGAGTTTAGGTATGGACTGGCTGACTGGCTGGATGACAGAGTTTAGGTATGGACTGGCTGACTGGATGACAGAGTTTAGGTATGGACTGGCTGACTGGCTGGATGACAGAGTTTAGGTATGGACTGGCTGACTGGATGACAGAGTTTAGGTATGGACTGGCTGACTGGCTGGATGACAGAGTTTAGGTATGGACTGGCTGACTTTCTGGATGACAGAGTTTAGGTATGGACTGGCTTACTTTCTGGATGACAGAGTTTAGGTATGGACTGGCTGGATGACAGAGTTTAGGTATGGACTGGCTGACTGGCTGGATGACAGAGTTTAGGTATGGACTGGCTGACTGACCTGATTACAGAGTTTAGGTATGGACTGGCTGACTTTCTGGATGACAGAGTTTAGGTATGGACTGGCTGACTGGATGTCAGAGTAAACTGGCTGGATGCCAGAGTTTAGGTATGGACTGGCTGGATGACAGAGTTTAGGTATGGACTGGCTGACTGGCTGGATGACAGAGTTTAGGTATGGACTGGCTGACTGACCTGATTACAGAGTTTAGGTATGGACTGGCTGACTTTCTGGATGACAGAGTTTAGGTATGGACTGGCTGACTGGATGTCAGAGTAAACTGGCTGGATGCCAGAGTTTAGGTATGGACTGGCTGACTGGCTGGATGACAGAGTTTAGGTTATGGACTGGCTGACTGGCTGGATGACAGAGTTTAGGTATGGACTGGCTGACTTTCTGGATGCCAGAGTTTAGGTTATGGACTGGCTGACTGGCTGGATGACAGAGTTTAGGTATGGACTGGCTGACTGGCTGGATGACAGAGTTTAGGTTATGGACTGGCTGACTGGCTGGATGACAGAGTTTAGGTATGGACTGGCTGACTTTCTGGATGCCAGAGTTTAGGTTATGGACTGGCTGACTGGCTGGATGACAGAGTTTAGGTATGGACTGGCTGACTGGCTGGATGACAGAGTTTAGGTATAGACTGGCTGGATGACAGAGTTTAGGTATAGACTGGCTGGATGACAGAGTTTAGGTATGGACTGGCTGACTGGCTTTATGACATAATTTCGTTATAAACTGGTTGACTGGCTGGATGGCAGAGTTTAGGTATGGACTGGTTGACTGGCTGGATGACAGAGTTTAGGTATGGACTGGCTGACTGGCTGGATGACAGAGATTAGTTATGGACTGGCTGACTGACTGGATGACAGAGTTTAGGTATAGACTGGCTGACTGGCTGGATGACAGAGTTTAGGTATGGACTGGCTGACTGGCTGGATGACAGAGTTAAGGTATAGACTGGCTGGATGACAGAGTTTAGGTATGGATTGGCTGGATGACAGAGTTTAGGTATTAACTTTCTGACTGGCTTTATGACATAATTTCGTTATAAACTGGTTGACTGGCTGGATGGCAGAGTTTAGGTATGGACTGGCTGACTGGCTGGATGACAGAGTTAAGGTATAGACTGGCTGGATGACAGAGTTTAGGTATGGATTGGCTGGATGACAGAGTTTAGGTATTAACTTTCTGACTGGCTTTATGACATAATTTCGTTATAAACTGGTTGATTGGCTGGATGGCAGAGTTTAGGTATGGACTGGCTGACTGGCTGGATGACAGAGTTTAGGTATAGACTGGCTGGATGCCAGAGTTTAGGTATGGACTGGCTGGATGACAGAGTTTAGGTATGGACTGGCTGGATGCCAGAGTTTAGGTATGGACTGGCTGACTGGCTGGATGACAGAGTTTAGGTATGGACTGGCTGACTGGCTGGATGACAGAGATTAGGTATGGACTGGCTGACTGGCTGGATGACAGAGTTTAGGTATGGACTGGCTGACTTTCTGGATGACAGAGTTTAGGTATGGACTGGCTGGATGACAGAGTTTAGGTATGGACTGATTGACTCACTGGCTGACTGGCTGGCTGACAGGCTGACTGGCTTGCTGGATGACTGACTGACTGACTGACTGGCTGGATGCCAGGCCTTTATTTGTTTCTCTGGTCTTTGTTTTGACTATTATTTGGTATTCTTTTGAGGGAGGTGTTTTTGTTGCAAACACCACTGCACCCCCAGGAGCACTAGAAACCTAGAAGACAATAACACTGCAACACCACTGCACCCCCAGGGGCACTAGAATCCTAGAAGACACCCCAGGGGCACTAGAATCCTAGATGACACCCACCGGGGCACTAGAATCCTAAAAGACAGCAACACTGCAACACTTACTGCACCCCCAGGGGCACTAGAATCCTAGAAGACACCCCCAGGGGCACTAGAATCCTAAAAGACAGCAACACTGCAACACTTACTGCACCCCCAGGGGCACTAGAATCCTAGAAGACACCCCCAGGGGCACTAGAATCCTAGAAGACACCCCCAGGGGCACTAGAAACCTAGAAGACACCCCAGGGGCACTAGAAACCTAGAAGACAACAACACTGCAACACCACTGCACCCCCAGGGGCACTAGAAACCTAGAAGACAACAACACTGCAACACCACTGCACCCCCAGGGGCACTAGAATCCTAGAAGACACCCCCAGGGGCACTAGAATCCTATATGACACCCCCAGGGGCACTAGAATCCTAAAAGACAGCAACACTGCAACACTTACTGCACCCCCAGGGGCACTAGAATCCTAAAAGACACCCCCAGGGGCACTAGAAACCTAGATGACACCCCCAGGGGCACTAGAATCCTAGAAGACACCCCCAGGGGCACTAGAATCCTAGAAGACATCCCCAGGGGCACTAGAATCCTAGAAGACACCCCCAGGGGCACTAGAATCCTAGAAGATACCCCCAGGGGCACTAGAATCCTAGAAGACACCCCCAGGGGCACTAGAATCATAGAAGACACCCCCAGGGGCACTAGAATCCTAGATGACACCCCCAGGGGCACTAGAATCCTAGAAGACACCCCCAGGGGCACTAGAAACCTAGATGACACCCCCAGGGGCACTAGAATCCTAGATGACACCCCCAGGGGCACTAGAATCCTAGAAGACAGCAACACTGCATGGCAACTAGCCAATGAATAGACACACAGCCACATGTACTGACTTACTGAGACTATGAGCAGAGAGCTGTTGCATGGGTTAACAGTAATACCTGTGTCCAAAATGGCACCCTATTCCCTATGTAGTGCACTACTTTAGACCAGAGAATGGCACCCTATTCCCTATGTAGTGCACTACTTTTGACCAACTCATTATGCAACTGTCATGGAGTACTCTGAAATCAAATGTAACTGCATTGTACTGTTTTATTACAGTGACGTTCAGGACATGCAGCTTGTTATGAATTAATCCTGGCTGTCTCCTTCCCTCGACCGACTGACAGCTGGCTGCTTGAACAAAAGGATTTAAAATGCCCTTACAGTCAACAATTCACTATAAGAGTTTCTGAGCACCTACACTGCAGCCAGTAGGAAGATATCTCCAGAGTCTGTCTCATAGATAGTCCTTATCTGCATCCCCTTCATAGTGCTTTTCTTTACCATAGGGCTCTATTCAAAAGTAGTCCACTGTATAGGGAATAGGGTGTCATTTTGGACATACACCTTATCTTTTCTGTGAGCCAAGTTATTCTCTGGTTCTCGATGAACAAAGTATTTGAATTACGACCACATTTACATCAATGACACATGCATGCTGTCGGACACAATCTATGTGAAGTTGTATTTTCTAAAATCGGTTAAGAACACGTACAGTAGTGTTTTGAAGAACGGTGAAGATCTGTTGCTGTTTACTCTGACCACAGGCAGCGGTTAGAGACGTGCTGGAGGAATGCCAGTTCAAATCCAGGGTCTGATGGAAGAAATCTGCCGGCAAGTGAGCTGGTAGCAAATCCTAGATGCAATTACCTGCCATTGTGCCCTTGAACAAGGAACTTAACCCCCCACAACAACTGCTCCACTGGCGCCCAATGCCCTCTTCAGCCTGTACATGAGTCTTTCGGAGGGGTTGGGATAAAGCAGAAGTCAAATGAAGTGATCATAAATAAAGTGACTGTTAGAGCTGTCCTGTATGAGTCTGTTGCTATTAAGTTGACTGGATTTGTATTTATTATGGGATCCCCATTAGTTCCTGTCAAGGCAGCAGCTACTCTTCCTGGGGTTTATTATGGATCCCCATTAGTTCCTGCCAAGGCAGCAGCTACTCTTCCTGGGGTTTATTATGGATCCCCATTAGTTCCTGTCAAGGCAGCAGCTACTCTTCCTGGGGTTTATTATGGATCCCCATTAGTTCCTGCCAAGGCAGCAGCTACTCTTTCTGGGGTTTATTATGGATCCCCATTAGTTCCTGCCAAGGCAGCAGCTACTCTTCCTGGGGTGTATTATGGGATCCCCATTAGTTCCTGTCAAGGCAGCAGCTACTCTTCCTGGGGTTTATTATGGATCCCCATTAGTTCCTGTCAAGGCAGCAGCTACTCTTCCTGGGGTTTATTATGGGATCCCCATTAGTTCCTGCCAAGGCAGCAGCTACTCTTCCTGGGGTTTATTATGGGATCCCCATTAGTTCCTGCCAAGGCAGCAGCTACTCTTCCTGGGGTTTATTATGGATCCCCATTAGTTCCTGTCAAGGCAGCAGCTACTCTTCCTGGGGTTTATTATGGATCCCCATTAGTTCCTGCCAAGGCAGCAGCTACTCTTCCTGGGGTTTATTATGGATCCCCATTAGTTCCTGCCAAGGCAGCAGCTACTCTTCCTGGGGTTTATTATGGATCCCCATTAGTTCCTGCCAAGGCAGCAGCTACTCTTCCTGCGGTTTATTATGGATCCCCATTAGTTCCTGCCCAGGCAGCAGCTACTCTTCCTGCGGTTTATTATGGATCCCCATTAGTTCCTGCCAAGGCAGCAGCTACACTTCCTGTGGTTTATTATGAATCCCCATTAGTTCCTGCCAAGGCAGCAGCTACACTTCCTGTGGTTTATTGAGGACCCCAATTAGTTCCTGCCAAGACAGCAGCTACTCTTCCTGGGGTTTATTATGGATCCCCGTTAGTTCCTGCCAAGGCAGCAGCTACTCTTCCTGGGGTTTATTATGGATCCCCGTTAGTTCCTGCCAAGGCAGCAGCTACTCTTCCTGGGGTTTATTATGGATCCCCATTAGTTCCTGCCAAGGCAGCAGCTACTCTTCCTGGGGTTTATTATGGATCCCCATTAGTTCCTGCCAAGGCAGCAGCTACTCTTCCTGCGGTTTATTATGGATCCCCATTAGTTCCTGCCCAGGCAGCAGCTACTCTTCCTGCGGTTTATTATGGATCCCCATTAGTTCCTGCCAAGGCAGCAGCTACACTTCCTGTGGTTTATTATGAATCCCCATTAGTTCCTGCCAAGGCAGCAGCTACACTTCCTGTGGTTTATTGAGGACCCCAATTAGTTCCTGCCAAGACAGCAGCTACTCTTCCTGGGGTTTATTATGGATCCCCGTTAGTTCCTGCCAAGGCAGCAGCTACTCTTCCTGTGGTTTATTATGGATCCCCATTAGTTCCTGCCAAGGCAGAAGCTACTCTTCCTGGGGTTTATTATGGATCCCCATTAGTTCCTGCCAAGGCAGCAGCTACTCTTCCTGGGGTTTATTATGGATCCCCATTAGTTCCTGCCAAGGCAGAAGCTACTCTTCCTGGGGTTTATTATGGATCCCCATTAGTTCCTGCCAAGGCAGCAGCTACTCTTCCTGGGGTTTATTATGGATCCCCATTAGTTCCTGCCAAGGCAGCAGCTACTCTTCCTGGGGTTTATTATGGATCCCCATTAGTTCCTGCCAAGGCAGCAGCTACTCTTCCTGGGGTTTATTATGAATCCCCATTAGTTCCTGCCAAGGCAGCAGCTACTCTTCCTGGGGTTTATTATGGATCCCCATTAGTTCCTGCCAAGGCAGCAGCTACTCTTCCTGGGGTTTATTATGGATCCCCATTAGTTCCTGCCAAGGCAGCAGCTACTCTTCCTGGGGTTTATTATGGATCCCAATTAGTTCCTGCCAAGGCAGCAGCTACTCTTCCTGGGGTTTATTATGAATCCCCATTAGTTCCTGCCAAGGCAGCAGCTACACTTCCTGTGGTTTATTATGAATCCCCATTATTTCCTGCCAAGGCAGCAGCTACACTTCCTGTGGTTTATTGAGGACCCCAATTAGTTCCTGCCAAGACAGCAGCTACTCTTCCTGGGGTTTATTATGGATCCCCATTAGTTCCTGCCAAGGCAGCAGCTACTCTTCCCGGGGTTTATTATGGATCCCCATTAGTTCCTGCCAAGGCAGCAGCTACTCTTCCTGGGGTTTATTATGGATCCCCATTAGTTCCTGCCAAGGCAGCAGCTACTCTTCCTGGGGTTTATTATGGATCCCCATTAGTTCCTGCCAAGGCAGAGGCTACTCTTCTTGGGGTCCAGTAACGTTAAAGCATTTATATACAGTATAAAATATTACATTACATTACCTTTCATAACACTTTACCCAATATATTTATTGTTTCCTCAGGCCAATACTCCACTATCACATACAGTGGGGGAAAAAAGCATTTAGTCAGCCACCAATTGTGCAAGTTCTCTCACTTAAAAAGATGAGAGAGGCCTGTAATTTTCATCATAGGTACACGTCAACTATGACAGACAAAACTGAGAAAAAAATGCAGAAGATCACATTGTAGGATTTTTAATGAATTTATTTGCAAATTATGGTGGAAAATAAGTATTTGGTCACCTACAAACAAGCAAGATTTCTGGCTCTCACAGACTTGTAACTTCTTCTTTAAGAGGCTCCTCTATCCTCCACTCGTTACCTGTATTAATGGCACCTGTTTGAACTTGTTATCAGTATAAAAGACACCTGTCCACAACCTCAAACAGTCACACTCCAAACTCCACTATGGCCAAGACCAAAGAGCTGTCAAAGGACACCAGAAACAAAATTGTAGATCTGCACCAGGCTGGGAAGACTGAATCTGCAATAGGTAAGCAGCTTGGTTTGAAGAAATCAACTGTGGGAGCAATTATTAGGAAATGGAAGACATACAAGACCACTGATAATCTCCCTCGATCTGGGGCTCCACGCAAGATCTCACCCCGTGGGGTCAAAATGATCACAAGAACGGTGAGCAAAAATCCCAGAACTACACAGGGGGACCTAGTGAATGACCTGCAGAGAGCTGGGACCAAAGTAACAAAGCCTACCATCAGTAACACACTACGCCGCCATTGACTCAAATCCTGCAGTGCAAGACGTGTCCCCCTGCTTAAGCCAGTACATGTCCAGGCCCGTCTGAAGTTTGCTAGAGTGCATTTGGATGATCCAGAAGAGGATTGGGAGAATGTCATATGGTCAGATGAAACCAAAATATAACTTTTTGGTAAAAACTCAACTCGTCGTGTTTGGAGGACAAAGAATGCTGAGTTGCATCCAAAGAACACCATACCTACTGTGAAGCATGGGGGTGGAAACATCATGCTTTGGGGCTGTTTTTCTGCAAAGGGACCAGGACGACTGATCCGTGTAAAGGAAAGAATGAATGGGGCCATGTATCGTGAGATTTTGAGTGAAAACCTCCTTCCATCAGCAAGGGCATTGAAGATGAAACGTGGCTGGGTCTTTCAGCATGACAATGATCCCAAACACACCGCCCGGGCAACGAAGGAGTGGCTTCGTAAGAAGCATTTCAAGGTCCTGGAGTGGCCTAGCCAGTCTCCAGATCTCAACCCCATAGAAAATCTTTGGAGGGAGTTGAAAGTCTGTGTTGCCCAGCGACAGCCCCAAAACATCACTGCTCTAGAGGAGATCTGCATGGAGGAATGGGCCAAAATACCAGCAACAGTGTGTGAAAACCTTGTGAAGACTTACAGAAAACGTTTGACCTGTGTCATTGCCAACAAAGGGTATATAACAAAGTATGAGAAACTTTTGTTATTGACCAAATACTTATTTTCCACCATAATTTGCAAATAAATTCATAAAAAATCCTACAATGTGATTTTCTGGATTTTTTTTTCTCATTTTGTCTGTCTTAGTTGACGTGTACCTATGATGAAAATTACAGGCCTCTCATCTTTTTAAGTGGAAGAACTTGCACAATTGGTGGCTGACTAAATACTTTTTTCCCCCACTGTATTTACAATACAACATCCATGTGTATAGTGTGTGTATAGTGTGTATGTTATTGTGTGTGTGTCTGCATGTGTCTGTGCCTGTGTGTGTCTCTTCACAGTCCCCGCTGTTCCATAAGGTGTATTTTTATCAGTTTTTTAAAATCTGATTTTACTGCTTGCATCAGTTACCTGTAGTAACTGTAGTGATGGAGTCAATCTCTCCTCTACTTTGAGCAATGAGAGATAGCTTAGTGGTTAAGAATGTTGGGCTGGGAACTGAAAGGTCGCTGGTTCAAATCCCAGAGCCAACTAGGTGGAAAATCTGTTGATGTGCCCTTGAGCAAGGCACTTAACCCTAATTGCTCCTGTAAATCGCTCTGGATAAGAGTGTCCGCTAAATGTAAACAATTATTGACTTTAGCTTAATATTAGCTCTCTGTGTCCATCCAAGGGCCAGCCGTGCTGCCCTATTCTGAGCAAATTGTAAAAGTAATTTTTTGTGGCACCTGACCACACGACTGAACAGTAGTCCAGGTGCAACAAAACTAGGGCCTGTAGGACCTGCCTTGTTGATAGTGCTGTTAAGAAGGTAGAGCAGCGCTTTATTATGGACAGACTTCTCCCCATCTTAGCTACTGTTGTATCAACATGTTTTGACCATGACAGTTTACAATCCAGGGTTACTCCAAGCAGTTTAGTCTCCTCAACTTGCTCAATTTCCACATAATTCATTACAAGATTTAGTTGAGGTTTAGGGTTTAGTGAATGATTTGTCCCAAACACAATGCTTTAAGTTTATGCTTTTTCCAAAAGTTTACTAAGGGTTGGTAACAGGCTAATTGGTCGGCCATTTGAGCCAGTAAAGGGGGCTTTACTATTCTTAGATAGCGGAATGACTTTTACTTCCCTCCATGCCTGAGGGCACACACTTTCTAGTAGGTTTAGCTTGAAGAGATGGCAACATTTAATTTCACCTCTTCCACAAACACTTTTCTGTCCATCTTCTAGTAAGTTGTTTTGATGTGTGCTAGACTGCACAGTAGGACATTGTATCAGTAATTTTCAGTTTGCAAGGAGACCAAATCAGCCTATGCGCTCTCTCTCTCTCTCTCTCTCTCTCTCTCTCTCTCTCTCTCTCTCTCTCTCTCTCTCTCTCTCTCTCTCTCTCTCTCTCTCTCTCTCTCTCTCTCTCTCTCTCTCTGTCTGTCTCTCTTTCTCTCTCTCTGTGTCTCTCTCTCTCTCTCTCTCTCAATTCAATTCAATTCAATTTCAATTCAATTTAAGGGCTTTATTGGCATGGGAAACGTGTGTTAACATTGCCAAAGCAAGTGAAGTAGATAGTAAACAAAAGTGAAATAAACAATAAATATTAACAGTAAACATTACACTCAGAAGTTTCAAAAGAATAAAGACATTTCAAATGTCATATTATGTATATATACAGTGTTGTAACAATGTGCAAATAGTTAAAGTACAAATGGGAAAATAAATAAACATAAATATGGGTTGTATTTACAATGGTGTTTGTTCTTCACTGGTTGCCCTTTTCTTGTGGCAACAGGTCACCAATCTTGCTGCAGTGATGGCACACTGTGGTATTTCACCCAGTAGATAAGGGAGTTTATCAAAATTGGGTTTGTTTTTTAATTCTTTGTAGATCTGTGTAATCTGAGGGAAATATGTGTCTCTAATATGGTCATACATTTGGCAGGAGGTTAGGAAGTGCAGCTCAGTTTCCACCTCATTTTGTGGGCAGTGTGCACATTGCCTGTCTTCTCTTGAGAGCCAGGTCTGCCTACGGCGGCCTTTGTGGAAGTTACCTGTGGCGCTGATGTTTAGGCCGAGGTATGTATCGTTTTTTGTGTGCTCTAGGGCAACGGTGTCTAGATGGAATTTGTATTTGTGGTCCTGGCAACTGGACCTTTTTTGGAACACCATTATTTTTGTCTTACTGAGATTTACTATCAGGGCCCAGTTCTGACAGAATCTGGGTGCTGCTGTAGGCCCTCCTTGGTTGGGGACAGAAGCACCAGATCATCAGCAAACATTAGACATTTGACTTTAGATTCTAGTAGGGTGAGGCCGGGTGCTGCAGACTGTTCTAGTGCCCTCGCCAATTCATTGATCTACACTGAGTGTACCAAACATTAGGAACGCCTTCCTAATATTGATATATTTTGCCAATTTTAACTGCACACTTGTTGTTTGTGTACATGGATTTTATAATGTCGTATGTTTTTCCCCCAACACCACTTTCCATCAATTTGTATAGCAGACCCTCATGCCAAATTGAGTCAAAAGCTTTTTTGAAATCAACAAAGCATGAGAAGACTTTGCCTTTGTTTTGGTTTGTTTGTTTGTCAATCAAATTTGAGATTTGCTCAGTACATTGTATTCACTGAGGAAATGTACGAGTCTGCTGTTAATGATAATGCAGAGGAATTTCCCAAGGTTGCTGTTGACGCATATCCCACGGTAGTTATTGGGGTCAAATTTGTCTCCACTTTTGTGGATTGGGGTGATCAGTCCTTGGTTCCAAATATTGGGGAAGATGCCAGAGCTAAGGATGATGTTGAAGAGTTTAAGTATAGCCAATTGGAATTTGTGGTGTGTATATTTTATAATTTCATTGAGGATACCATCAACACCACAGGCCTTTTTGGGTTGGAGGGTTTGTATATTGTCCTGTAGTTCATTCAATGTAATTGGAGAATCCAGTGGGTTCTGGTAGTCTTTAATAGCTGATTCTAAGATTTGTATTTGATCATTTATATGTTGTTGCTGTTTGGTTTTTGTTATAGGGCCAAAAAGATTGGAGAAGTGGTTTATCCATACATCTCTGTTTTGGATAGATAACCCTTCATGTTGTTGTTTGTTTAGTGTTTCCAATGTTCCCAGAAGTGGTTAGAGTCTATGGATTCTTCATTTACATTGAGCTGATTTCTGACATGCTGTTCCTTCTTTCTCCGTAGTGTATTTCTGTATTGTTTTAGCGATTCACCATAGTGAAGGCGTAGACTCAGGTTTTCTGGGTAACTATGTTTTTGGTTGGATAGGTTTCTCAATTTCTTTCTTAGGTTTTCGCGTTCTTCATCAAACCATTTGTCATTGTTGTTAATTTTCTTTGGTTTTCTGTTTGACATTTTTAGATTTGATAGGGAAGCTGAGAGGTCAAATATATTGGTTTTCTACTGCCAAGTTTACACCTTCGCTATTACAGTGAAATGTTTTTTCCAGGAATTTGTCTAAAAGGGATTGAATTTGTTATTGCCTAATTGTTTTTTGGTAGGTTTTCACACTACTTTCCTTCCATCTATAGCATATCTTAATATTATTCAGTTCATTTGGCTTTGATTCCTCATGATTGAGTATTTCTCTGTTCAAGTAGACTGTGATTTTGCTGTGGTCTGATAGGGGTGTCAGTGGGCTGACTGTGAACGCACTTAGAGACTCTGGGTTGAGGTCAGTGATAAAGTAGTCTACAGTACTACTGCCAAGAGATGAGCTATAGGTGTACCTACCATAAGAGTCCCCTCGAAGCCTACCATTGACTATGTACAGACCCAGTGTGCGACAGAGCTGCAGGAGTTGTGACCCGTTTTTGTTGGTTATGTTGTCGTAGTTGTGCCTAGGGGGGCATATGGGGGAGGGAATGCTGTCACCTCCAGGTAGGTGTTTGTCCCCCTGTGTGCTGAGGGTGTCAGGTTCTTGTCCAGTTCTGGCATTTAGGTCGCCACAGACTAGTACATGTCCCTGGGCCTGGAAATGATTGATTTCCCCCTCCAGGATGGAGAAGCTGTCTTAAAGTATGGGGATTCTAGTGGGGGGATATAGGTAGCACACAGGAGGACATTTTTCTCTGTTGAGATAATTTCCTTTTGAATTTCTAGCCAAATGTAAAATGTTCCTGTTTTGATTATTTTCATAGGGTGAGCATGGGGTGGGCAGGAGGGGCATAGGTCTGATCTGAGGGGGCCTAAAAGGGATGTGGGCATGGTTGACCTGGTGGCTGGTGGTGCTGTGGTCTGGATATAGGTCCTCTCGGCGTGGGTCCTCTATGTGTAGGTCCGGGGGCGGGGGGGTCCCGCTGGTCAGGTCTGGGAGAGTGTCTCGCTGGTCTGGGCGGGGTGTCCATTGATCTGTTGCTCCTGTGTGAGGTGTTGGGTCTGCGGTTGAGGGCGATGTCTTTTAGGGTCCGGGCGAAGGTGGGCACTGCTGCCTTGTATAGGTAGACCTGCTCGTAAAGGCTGTTCACGTCCAGGGTGGAGTGGTGGGCCAGGTAGACATTTGGTTTTGAGTACAATCTGTAGTCAGGGTCTATGGTGGACTGTTCTGCTGTGATGTCGAGACTTTGGTCAGGATCTGAGGTGGGCTGTTCTGCTGCGATGTCGAGGCTATGGTCAGGGTCTAGGGTGTACTGTTCTGCTGGCTTCTCTGCGGGGGTGGCCAGCTCTCTAATGGGTTGTTCTCTGTCACCCGTCATCGTTCTCACCTTCTCCTACAGCACTCTGATCCTCTCCTCTAGTGCTCTGTTCTTCTCCTGCTCTTGCTCTTTCTCCTGTTGATGTTGTCTCACCACAGTCCAGAGTGCAGACATGTCTCTCTCTACCTGCAGCTCTCCAGGTCTAGTTAAGGGGGTGTTGTTGTGCTGGTCTGTTGTCTGGGTCTGTGCTGACTGGAGTGTGTTCACCTGCTGTTCCAGCTCCACCTGCCTTACCTCCAGCTGGGTGAATGTATCCTTCATTTCAGTGAGGGAGTAGTACTCTGTGCTGGGAGGTTGACTTTCTGCTTGGGGTTGCTCGTCTGTGGGGTTATTTAATGAAGAGGTCTGGTCTGACACGCTTGGGGTGGGGGTATCTTTCTCAAGAAAGAGTTTCTCATGCTGAGCTCTCTCTTTGATTATGTGAATGTCCAGCTGAAACTGTTTGGGGTTGCCCTGCACAAAATACTGTACCAGACTTGTACAGGTTGACATTGGCAGACTCATAGTCCTCGTTGTCCAGTATCCTGAGTTTCCACCCATCTCTAACACCCCCCCCCCACCTTAGCAGAGGGGTAGCGTGCTAGTATAGCACTGTGCCAGGGGATGGTCTGTTAATATAGCACTGCACCATGCCAGGGGATGGTCTGTTAATATAGCACTGTGCCATGCCAGGGGATGGTCTGTTAATATAGCACTGTGCCAGGGGATGGTCTGTTAATATAGCACTGTGCCATGGGATGGTATGTTAATATAGCACTGTGCCAGGGGATGGTCTGTTAATATAGCACTGTGCCATGCCAGGGGATGGTCTGTTAATATAGCACTGTGCCATGCCAGGGGATGGTCTGTTAATATAGCACTGTGCCATGCCAGGGGATGGTCTGTTAATATAGCACTGTGCCAGGGGATGGTCTGTTAATATAGCACTGTGCCATGGGATGGTCTGTTAATATAGCACTGTGCCATGCCTGGGGATGGTCTGTTAATATAGCACTGTGCCATGCCAGGGGATGGTCTGTTAATATAGCACTGTGCCATGCCAGGGGATGGTCTGTTAATATAGCACTGTGCCATGCCTGGGGATGGTCTGTTAATATAGCACTGTGCCATGCCAGGGGATGGTCTGTTAATATAGCACTGTGCCATGCCAGGGGATGGTCTGTTAATATAGCACTGTGCCATGCCAGGGGATGGTCTGTTAATATAGCACTGTGCCATGCCTGGGGATGGTCTGTTAATATAGCACTGTGCCATGCCAGGGGATGGTCTGTTAATATAGCACTGTGCCATGCCAGGGGATGGTCTGTTAATATAGCACTGTGCCAGGGGATGGTCTGTTAATATAGCACTGTGCCATGCCAGGGGATGGTCTGTTAATATAGCACTGTGCCAGGGGATGGTCTGTTAATATAGCACTGTGCCATGCCAGGGGATGGTCTGTTAATATAGCACTGTGCCAGGGGATGGTCTGTTAATATAGCACTGTGCCAGGGGATGGTCTGTTAATATAGCACTGTGCCAGGGGATGGTCTGTTAATATAGCACTGTGCCATGCCAGGGGATGGTCTGTTAATATAGCACTGTGCCAGGGGATGGTCTGTTAATATAGCACTGTGCCATGCCAGGGGATGGTCTGTTAATATAGCACTGTGCCAGGGGATGGTCTGTTAATATAGCACTGTGCCATGGGATGGTCTGTTAATATAGCACTGTGCCATGCCAGGGGATGGTCTGTTAATATAGCACTGTGCCATGCCATGGGATGGTCTGTTAATATAGCACTGTGCCATGCCAGGGGATGATCTGTTAATATAGCACTGTGCCATGCCAGGGGATGGTCTTTTAATATAGCACTGTGCCATGCCAGGGGATGGTCTGTTAATATAGCACTGTGCCAGGGGATGGTCTGTTAATATAGCACTGTGCCAGGGGATGGTCTGTTAATAAAGCACTGTGCCAGGGGATGGTCTGTTAATATAGCACTGTGCCATGGGATGGTCTGTTAATATAGCACTGTGCCAGGGGATGGTGTGTTAATATAGCACTGTGCCAGGGGATGGTCTGTTAATATAGCACTGTGCCATGCCAGGGGATGGTCTGTTAATCTAGCACTGTGCCATGCCAGGGGATGGTCTGTTAATATAGCACTGTGCCAGGGGATGGTATGTTAATATAGCACTGTGCCAGGGGATGGTCTGTTAATATAGCACTGTGCCATGCCAGGGGATGGTCTGTTAATATAGCACTGTGCCAGGGGATGGTCTGTTAATATAGCACTGTGCCATGGGATGGTCTGTTAATATAGCACTGTGCCATGCCAGGGGATGGTCTGTTAATATAGCACTGTGCCAGGGGATGGTCTGTTAATATAGCACTGTGCCAGGGGATGGTCTGTTAATATAGCACTGTGCCAGGGGATGGTCTGTTAATATAGCACTGTGCCAGGGGATGGTCTGTTAATATAGCACTGTGCCATGCCAGGGGATGGTCTGTTAATATAGCACTGTGCCAGGGGATGGTCTGTTAATATAGCACTGTGCCATGCCAGGGGATGGTCTGTTAATATAGCACTGTGCCATGCCAGGGGATGGTCTGTTAATATAGCACTGTGCCAGGGGATGGTCTGTTAATATAGCACTGTGCCAGGGGATGGTCTGTTAATATAGCACTGTGCCATGCCAGGGGATGGTCTGTTAATATAGCACTGTGCCATGCCAGGGGATGGTCTGTTAATATAGCACTGCACCATGCCAGGGGATGGTCTGTTAATATAGCACTGTGCCATGCCAGGGGATGGTCTGTTAATATAGCACTGCACCATGCCAGGGGATGGTCTGTTAATATAGCACTGTGCCAGGGGATGGTCTGTTAATATAGCACTGTGCCAGGGGATGGTCTGTTAATATAGCACTGTGCCAGGGGATGGTGTGTTAATATAGCACTGTGCCAGGGGATGGTCTGTTAATATAGCACTGTGCCATGCCAGGGGATGGTCTGTTAATCTAGCACTGTGCCATGCCAGGGGATGGTCTGTTAATATAGCACTGTGCCAGGGGATGGTATGTTAATATAGCACTGTGCCAGGGGATGGTCTGTTAATATAGCACTGTGCCATGCCAGGGGATGGTCTGTTAATATAGCACTGTGCCAGGGGATGGTCTGTTAATATAGCACTGTGCCATGGGATGGTCTGTTAATATAGCACTGTGCCATGCCAGGGGATGGTCTGTTAATATAGCACTGTGCCAGGGGATGGTCTGTTAATATAGCACTGTGCCAGGGGATGGTCTGTTAATATAGCACTGTGCCATGCCAGGGGATGGTCTGTTAATATAGCACTGTGCCAGGGGATGGTCTGTTAATATAGCACTGTGCCAGGGGATGGTCTGTTAATATAGCACTGTGCCATGCCAGGGGATGGTCTGTTAATATAGCACTGTGCCATGCCAGGGGATGGTCTGTTAATATAGCACTGTGCCATGCCAGGGGATGGTCTGTTAATATAGCACTGTGCCAGGGGATGGTCTGTTAATATAGCACTGTGCCAGGGGATGGTCTGTTAATATAGCACTGTGCCATGGGATGGTCTGTTAATATAGCACTGTGCCATGCCAGGGGATGGTCTGTTAATATAGCACTGTGCCAGGGGATGGTGTGTTAATATAGCACTGTGCCATGCCAGGGGATGGTCTGTTAATATAGCACTGTGCCAGGGGATGGTCTGTTAATATAGCACTGTGCCAGGGGATGGTCTGTTAATATAGCACTGTGCCATGCCAGGGGATGGTCTGTTAATATAGCACTGTGCCAGGGGATGGTCTGTTAATATAGCACTGTGCCATGGGATGGTCTGTTAATATAGCACTGTGCCATGCCAGGGGATGGTCTGTTAATATAGCACTGTGCCAGGGGATGGTCTGTTAATGTAGCACTGTGCCAGGGGATGGTCTGTTAATATAGCACTGTGCCATGCCAGGGGATGGTCTGTTAATATAGCACTATACCAGGGGATGGTCTGTTAATATAGCACTGTGCCATGGGATGGTCTGTTAATATAGCACTGTGCCATGCCAGGGGATGGTCTGTTAATATAGCACTGTGCCAGGGGATGGTCTCTTAATATAGCACTGTGCCAGGGGATGGTCTGTTAATATAGCACTGTGCCATGCCAGGGGATGGTCTGTTAATATAGCACTGTGCCAGGGGATGGTCTGTTAATATAGCACTGTGCCATGCCAGGGGATGGTCTGTTAATATAGCACTGTGCCATGCCAGGGGATGGTCTGTTAATATAGCACTGTGCCAGGGGATGGTCTGTTAATATAGCACTGTGCCAGGGGATGGTATGTTAATATAGCACTGTGCCAGGGGATGGTCTGTTAATATAGCACTGTGCCATGCCAGGGGATGGTCTGTTAATATAGCACTGTGCTATGCCAGGGGATGGTCTGTTAATATAGCACTGTGCCAGGGGATGGTCTGTTAATATAGCACTGTGCCAGGGGATGGTCTGTTAATATAGCACTGTGCCAGGGGATGGTCTGTTAATATAGCACTGTGCCATGCCAGGGGATGGTCTGTTAATATAGCACTGTGCCAGGGGATGGTCTGTTAATATAGCACTGTGCCAGGGGATGGTCTGTTAATATAGCACTGTGCCAGGGGATGGTCTGTTAATATAGCACTGTGCCATGCCAGGGGATGGTCTGTTAATATAGCACTGCACCATGCCAGGGGATGGTCTGTTAATATAGCACTGCACCATGCCAGGGGATGGTCTGTTAATATAGCACTGTGCCATGCCAGGGGATGGTCTGTTAATATAGCACTGTGCCAGGGGATGGTCTGTTAATATAGCACTGTGCCAGGGGATGGTCTGTTAATATAGCACTGTGCCAGGGGATGGTCTGTTAATATAGCACTATGCCAGGGGATGGTGTGTTAATATAGCACTGTGCCAGGGGATGGTCTGTTAATATAGCACTGTGCCAGGGGATGGTCTGTTAATATAGCACTGTGCCATGCCAGGGGATGGTCTGTTAATATAGCACTGTGCCATGCCTTGGGATGGTCTGTTAATATAGCACTGTGCCAGGGGATGGTCTGTTAATAAAGCACTGTGCCATGCCAGGGGATGGTCTGTTAATATAGCACTATACCAGGGGATGGTCTGTTAATATAGCACTGTGCCAGGGGATGGTCTGTTAATATAGCACTGTGCCAGGGGATGGTCTGTTAATATAGCACTGCACCATGCCAGGGGATGGTCTGTTAATATAGCGCTGTGCCAGGGGATGGTCTGTTAATATAGCACTGCACCATGCCAGGGGATGGTCTGTTAATATAGCACTGTGCCATGCCAGGGGATGGTCTGTTAATATAGCACTGTGCCATGGGATGGTCTGTTAATATAGCACTGTGCCATGCCAGGGGATGGTCTGTTAATATAGCACTGTGCCATGCCAGGGGATGGTCTGTTAATATAGCACTGTGCCATGCCAGGGGATGGTCTGTTAATATAGCACTGTGCCAGGGGATGGTCTGTTAATATAGCACTGTGCCAGGGGATGGTCTGTTAATATAGCACTGTGCCATGGGATGGTCTGTTAATATAGCACTGTGCCATGCCAGGGGATGGTCTGTTAATATAGCACTGTGCCAGGGGATGGTGTGTTAATATAGCACTGTGCCATGCCAGGGGATGGTCTGTTAATATAGCACTGTGCCAGGGGATGGTCTGTTAATATAGCACTGTGCCAGGGGATGGTCTGTTAATATAGCACTGTGCCATGCCAGGGGATGGTCTGTTAATATAGCACTGTGCCAGGGGATGGTCTGTTAATATAGCACTGTGCCATGGGATGGTCTGTTAATATAGCACTGTGCCATGCCAGGGGATGGTCTGTTAATATAGCACTGTGCCAGGGGATGGTCTGTTAATGTAGCACTGTGCCAGGGGATGGTCTGTTAATATAGCACTGTGCCATGCCAGGGGATGGTCTGTTAATATAGCACTATACCAGGGGATGGTCTGTTAATATAGCACTGTGCCATGGGATGGTCTGTTAATATAGCACTGTGCCATGCCAGGGGATGGTCTGTTAATATAGCACTGTGCCAGGGGATGGTCTCTTAATATAGCACTGTGCCAGGGGATGGTCTGTTAATATAG
>NW_028166466.1:0-207500 GCF_964263955.1 Coregonus lavaretus | reverse complement strand
TGTTCAGTATATAGGACTTCCCATTGCTGCTGGTAACGTGGTCGTATATTGGTGTTCAGTATATAGGACTTCCCATTGCTGCTGGTAACGTGGTGCTGGTAATATTGGTGTTCAGTATATAGGACTTCCCCATCACTATTCATTGTAACTTTCTTTCTCCAGATAGTGTGTCTAGATTTATGGGAGGCATTTGGTAAGTATATCATGGTCAGTGGTGGTACGTTGGTTGATAACATTGAGGCCAGTAAAGTATATATGTCTTTGTATTTAATTGTGAGTATATTCTGTCACCAGTTGATGCTAAACCCTGATTGGTTGTAGGGCTATGTTTTCTGCCTTTCAGTGTCTAGTAAATTGTCCTGCTCTCATTTAACAGCTGAATATCCTCCATTGCTCGTATTGTCTGAACTCTTCAGAATGGGGGAGAACGTTCCCTTTGTACCTTCAGAAGATGATTTAGTCATTTTTCGTTTTTCATGCAGTCGTTGTAAAATGGAGGCTTGGAGTATGATGAACACTCAAATGAGAAGCAACGTTAGGCTAGGCCCGTTTCTCTCTCTCTCTCTTTCTCTTAATGAGAAGCGTCGTTAGGCTAGGGCCGTTTCTCTCTCTCTCTCTCTTAATGAGAAGCATCGTTAGGCTAGGCCCATTTCACTCTCTCTCTCTCTCTGAATGAGAAGCATCGTTAGGCTAGGCCCGTTTCTCTCTCTCTCTCTCTCTGAATGAGAAACATCGTTAGGCTAGGCCCGTTTCTATCTCTCTCTCTCTTAATGAGAAGCATCGTTAGGCTAGGCCCGTTTCTCTCTCTCTCTCTCTTAATGAGAAGCATCGTTAGGCTAGGCCCGTTTCTATCTCTCTCTCTTAATGAGAAGCATCGTTAGGCTAGGCCCGTTTCTCTCTCTCTCTCTCTTAATGAGAAGCATCGTTAGGCTAGGCCCGTTTCACTCTCTCTCTCTCTCTGAATGAGAAGCATCATTAGGCTAGGCCCGTTTCTCTCTCTCTCTCTTAATGAGAAGCATCGTTAGGCTAGGCCCGTTTCTCTCTCTCTTAATGAGAAGCATCGTTAGGCTAGGCCCGTTTCTCTCTCTCTCTGAATGAGAAGCATCGTTAGGCTAGGCCCGTTTCTCTCTCTCTCTTAATGAGAAGCATCGTTAGGCTAGGCCCGTTTCTCTCTCTCTCTTAATGAGAAGCATCGTTAGGCCCGTTTCTCTCTCTCTTAATGAGAAGCATCGTTAGGCTAGGCTCGTTTCTCTCTCTCTCTCTCTCTCTCTTAATGAGAAGCATCGTTAGGTTCGTTTCTCTCTCTCTCTCTCTTAATGAGAAGCATCGTTAGGCTAGGCCCGTTTCTCTCTCTCTCTCTTAATGAGAAGCATCGTTAGGCTAGGCCCGTTTCTCTCTCTCTCTTAATGAGAAGCATCGTTAGGCTAGGCCCATTTCTCTCTCTCTCTTAATGAGAAGCATCGTTAGGCTCTTTCTCTGTCTCTCTGAATGAGAAGCATCGTTAGGTTAGGCCCGTTTCTCTCTCTCTCTGAATGAGAAGCATCGTTAGGCTAGGCCCGTTTCTCTCTCTCTTAATGAGAAGCATCGTTAGGCTAGGCCCGTTTCTCTCTCTCTCTGAATGAGAAGCATCGTTAGGCTAGGCCCGTTTCTCCATCTCTCTTTAAGAAAAGCATCGTTAGGCTAGGCCCGTTTCTCTCTCTCTCTCTCTTAATGAGAAGCATCGTTAGGCTTGTTTCGCTCTCTCTCTTAATGAGAAGCATCGTTAGGCTAGGCCCGTTTTTCTCTCTCTCTCTCTTAATGAGAAGCATCGTTAGGCTAGGCCCGTTTCTATCTCTCTCTTAATGAGAAGCATCGTTAGGCTAGGCCCGTTTCTCTCTCTCTCTCTTAATGAGAAGCATCGTTAGACTAGGCCCGTTTCTCTCTCTCTCTCTCTTAATGAGAAGCATCGTTAGGCTAGGCCTGTTTCTCTCTCTCTCTCTAAATGAGAAGCATCGTTAGGCTAGGCCCGTTTCTCTCTCTCTCTCTTAATGAGAAGCATCGTTAGGCTAGGCCCGTTTCTCTCTCTCTCTCTTAATGAGAAGCATCGTTAGGCTTGTTTCTCTCTCTCTCTCTGAATGAGAAGCATCGTTTGGCTCGTTTGTCTATCTCTCTGAATGAGAAGCATCGTTAGGCTAGGCCCGTTTCTATCTCTCTCTCTTAATGAGAAGCATCGTTAGGCTAGGCCCGTTTCTCTCTCTCGCTCTCTTAATGAGAAGCATCGTTAGGCTAGGCCCGTTTCTCTCTCTCTCTCTCTGAATGAGAAGAATCGTTAGGCTAGGCCTGTTTCTCTCTCTCTCTTAATGAGAAGCGTCGTTAGGCTAGGCCCGTTTCTCTCTCTGTCTCTTAATGAGAAGCATCGTTAGGCTAGGCCCGTTTCTTTCTCTCTCTCTTAATGAGAAGCATCGTTAGGCTAGGCCCGTTTCTCTCTCTCTCTCTCTCTTAATGAGAAGCACCGTTAGGCTAGGCCCGTTTCTCTCTCTCTCTTAATGAGAAGCATCGTTAGGCTCGTTTCTCTCTCTCTTAATGAGAAGCATCGTTAGGCTAGGCCCGTTTCACTCTCTCTCTCTTAATGAGAAGCATTGTTAGGCTAGGCCGTTTCTCTATCTCTCTTAATGAGAAGCATCGTTAGGCTAGGCCCGTTTCTCTCTCTCTCTTTTTAATGAGAAGCATCGTTAGGCTAGGCCCGTTTCTCTCTCTCTCTCTTAATGAGAAGCATCGTTAGGCTAGGCCCGTTTCTCTCTCTCTCTTAATGAGAAGCATCGTTAGGCTAGGCCCATTTCTCTCTCTCTCTTAATGAGAAGCATCGTTAGGCTCTTTCTCTGTCTCTCTGAATGAGAAGCATCGTTAGGTTAGGCCCGTTTCTCTCTCTCTCTGAATGAGAAGCATCGTTAGGCTAGGCCCGTTTCTCTCTCTCTTAATGAGAAGCATCGTTAGGCTAGGCCCGTTTCTCTCTCTCTCTCTCTGAATGAGAAGCATCGTTAGGCTAGGCCCGTTTCTCCATCTCTCTTAAAGAAAAGCATCGTTAGGCTAGGCCCGTTTCTCTCTCTCTCTCTCTTAATGAGAAGCATCGTTAGGCTTGTTTCGCTCTCTCTCTTAATGAGAAGCATCGTTAGGCTAGGCCCGTTTTTCTCTCTCTCTCTCTTAATGAGAAGCATCGTTAGGCTAGGCCCGTTTCTATCTCTCTCTTAATGAGAAGCATCGTTAGGCTAGGCCCGTTTCTCTCTCTCTTAATGAGAAGCATCGTTAGACTAGGCCCGTTTCTCTCTCTCTCTCTCTTAATGAGAAGCATCGTTAGGCTAGGCCTGTTTCTCTCTCTCTCTCTAAATGAGAAGCATCGTTAGGCTAGGCCCGTTTCTCTCTCTCTCTCTTAATGAGAAGCATCGTTAGGCTAGGCCCGTTTCTCTCTCTCTCTCTTAATGAGAAGCATCGTTAGGCTTGTTTCTCTCTCTCTCTCTGAATGAGAAGCATCGTTTGGCTCGTTTGTCTATCTCTCTGAATGAGAAGCATCGTTAGGCTCGTTTCTATCTCTCTCTCTTAATGAGAAGCATCGTTAGGCTAGGCCCGTTTCTCTCTCTCGCTCTCTTAATGAGAAGCATCGTTAGGCTAGGCCCGTTTCTCTCTCTCTCTCTGAATGAGAAGAATCGTTAGGCTAGGCCTGTTTCTCTCTCTCTCTTAATGAGAAGCGTCGTTAGGCTAGGCCCGTTTCTCTCTCTGTCTCTTAATGAGAAGCATCGTTAGGCTAGGCCCGTTTCTTTCTCTCTCTCTTAATGAGAAGCATCGTTAGGCTAGGCCCGTTTCTCTCTCTCTCTCTCTCTTAATGAGAAGCATCGTTAGGCTAGGCCCGTTTCACTCTCTCTCTCTTAATGAGAAGCATCGTTAGGCTAGGCCGTTTCTCTATCTCTCTTAATGAGAAGCATCGTTAGGCTAGGCCCGTTTCTCTCTCTCTCTTTTTAATGAGAAGCATCGTTAGGCTAGGCCCGTTTCTCTCTCTCTCTCTTAATGAGAAGCATCGTTAGGCTAGGCCCGTTTCTCTCTCTCTCTTAATGAGAAGCATCGTTAGGCTAGGCCCATTTCTCTCTCTCTCTTAATGAGAAGCATCGTTAGGCTCTTTCTCTGTCTCTCTGAATGAGAAGCATCGTTAGGCTAGGCCCGTTTCTCTCTCTCTCTGAATGAGAAGCATCGTTAGGCTAGGCCCGTTTCTCTCTCTCTTAATGAGAAGCATCGTTAGGCTAGGCCCGTTTCTCTCTCTCTCTGAATGAGAAGCATCGTTAGGCTAGACCCGTTTCTCCATCTCTCTTAAAGAAAAGCATCGTTAGGCTAGGCCCGTTTCTCTCTCTCTCTCTCTTAATGAGAAGCATCGTTACGCTTGTTTCGCTCTCTCTCTTAATGAGAAGCATCGTTAGGCTAGGCCCGTTTTTCTCTCTCTCTCTCTTAATGAGAAGCATCGTTAGGCTAGGCCCGTTTCTATCTCTCTCTTAATGAGAAGCATCGTTAGGCTAGGCCCGTTTCTCTCTCTCTCTCTTAATGAGAAGCATCGTTAGACTAGGCCCGTTTCTCTCTCTCTCTCTTAATGAGAAGCATCGTTAGGCTAGGCCTGTTTCTCTCTCTCTCTCTAAATGAGAAGCATCGTTAGGCTAGGCCCGTTTCTCTCTCTCTCTCTTAATGAGAAGCATCGTTAGGCTAGGCCCGTTTCTCTCTCTCTCTCTTAATGAGAAGCATCGTTAGGCTAGGCCCGTTTCTCTCTCTCTCTTAATGAGAAGCGTCGTTAGGCTAGGCCCGTTTCTCTCTCTCTCTTAATGAGAAGCATCGTTAGGCTAGGCCCGTTTCTCTCTCTCTCTGAATGAGAAGCATCGTTAGGCTAGGCCCGTTTCTTTCTCTCTCTCTTAATGAGAAGCATCGTTAGGCTAGGCCCGTTTCTCTCTCTCTCTTAATGAGAAGCATCTTTAGGCTAATTTCTCCCTCTCTCTTAATGAGAAGCATCGTTAGTCTAGGCCCGTTTCTCTTTCTCTCTGAATGAGAAGCATCGTTAGGCTCGTTTCTCCCTCTCTCTTAATGAGAAGCATCGTTAGGCTAAGCCCTTTTCTCTCTCTGTCTCTCTTAATGAGAAGCACCTTTATTCTAGGCCCGTTTCTCTCTCTCTCTTAATGAGAAGCATCGTTAGGCTAGGCCTGTTTCTCTCTCTCTCTTAATGAGAAGCATCGTTAGGCTAGGCCCGTTTCTCTCTCTCTCTCTCTCTCTCTTAATGAGAAGCGTCGTTAGGCTAGGGCCGTTTCTCTCTCTCTCTCTTAATGAGAAGCATCGTTAGGCTAGGCCCTTTCTCTCTCTCTCTCTCTCTGAATGAGAAGCATCGTTAGGCTAGGCCCATTTCACTCTCTCTCTCTCTCTGAATGAGAAGCATCGTTAGGCTAGGCCCGTTTCTATCTCTCTCTCTCTTAATGAGAAGCATCGTTAGGCTAGGCCCGTTTCTCTCTCTCTCTCTATTAATGAGAAGCATCGTTAGGCTAGGCCCGTTTCTATCTCTCTCTCTTAATGAGAAGCATCGTTAGGCTAGGCCCGTTTCTCTCTCTCTCTCTCTTAATGAGAAGCATCGTTAGGCTAGGCCTGTTTCTCTCTCTCTCTCTCTGAATGAGAAGCATCGTTAGGCTAGGCCCGTTTCACTCTCTCTCTCTCTCTGAATGAGAAGCATCATTAGGCTAGGCCCGTTTCTCTCTCTCTCTCTTAATGAGAAGCATCGTTAGGCTAGGCCCGTTTCTCTCTCTCTTAATGAGAAGCATCGTTAGGCTAGGCCCGTTTCTCTCTCTCTCTGAATGAGAAGCATCGTTAGGCTAGGCCCGTTTCTCTCTCTCTCTTAATGAGAAGCATCTTTAGGCTAGGCCCGTTTCTCTCTCTCTCTTAATGAGAAGCATCGTTAGGCCCGTTTCTCTCTCTCTTAATGAGAAGCATCGTTAGGCTAGGCTCGTTTCTCTCTCTCTCTCTCTCTTAATGAGAAGCATCGTTAGGCTCGTTTCTCTCTCTCTCTCTCTTAATGAGAAGCATCGTTAGGCTTGTTTCTCTCTCTCTCTCTGAATGAGAAGCATCGTTTGGCTCGTTTGGCTATCTCTCTGAATGAGAAGCATCGTTAGGCTAGGCCCGTTTCTATCTCTCTCTCTTAATGAGAAGCATCGTTAGGCTAGGCCCGTTTCTCTCTCTCGCTCTCTTAATGAGAAGCATCGTTAGGCTAGGCCCGTTTCTCTCTCTCTCTCTCTGAATGAGAAGAATCGTTAGGCTAGGCCCGTTTCTCTCTCTCTCTTAATGAGAAGCGTCGTTAGGCTAGGCCCGTTTCTCTCTCTGTCTCTTAATGAGAAGCATCGTTAGGCTAGGCCCGTTTCTTTCTCTCTCTCTTAATGAGAAGCATCGTTAGGCTAGGCCCGTTTCTCTCTCTCTCTCTCTCTTAATGAGAAGCACCGTTAGGCTAGGCCCGTTTCTCTCTCTCTCTTAATGAGAAGCATCGTTAGGCTCGTTTCTCTCTCTCTTAATGAGAAGCATCGTTAGGCTAGGCCCGTTTCACTCTCTCTCTCTTAATGAGAAGCATCGTTAGGCTAGGCCGTTTCTCTATCTCTCTTAATGAGAAGCATCGTTAGGCTAGGCCCGTTTCTCTCTCTCTCTTTTTAATGAGAAGCATCGTTAGGCTAGGCCCGTTTCTCTCTCTCTCTCTCTTAATGAGAAGCATCGTTAGGCTAGGCCCGTTTCTCTCTCTCTCTTAATGAGATGCATCGTTAGGCTAGGCCCATTTCTCTCTCTCTCTTAATGAGAAGCATCGTTAGGCTCTTTCTCTGTCTCTCTGAATGAGAAGCATCGTTAGGCTAGGCCCGTTTCTCTCTCTCTCTGAATGAGAAGCATCGTTAGGCTAGGCCCGTTTCTCTCTCTCTTAATGAGAAGCATCGTTAGGCTAGGCCCGTTTCTTTCTCTCTCTCTTAATGAGAAGCATCGTTAGGCTAGGCCCGTTTCTTTCTCTCTCTCTTAATGAGAAGCACCGTTAGGCTAGGCCCGTTTCTCTCTCTCTCTTAATGAGAAGCATCGTTAGGCTCGTTTCTCTCTCTCTTAATGAGAAGCATCGTTAGGCTAGGCCCGTTTCACTCTCTCTCTCTTAATGAGAAGCATCGTTAGGCTAGGCCGTTTCTCTATCTCTCTTAATGAGAAGCATCGTTAGGCTAGGCCCGTTTCTCTCTCTCTCTTTTTAATGAGAAGCATCGTTAGGCTAGGCCCGTTTCTCTCTCTCTCTCTTAATGAGAAGCATCGTTAGGCTAGGCCCGTTTCTCTCTCTCTCTTAATGAGAAGCATCGTTAGGCTAGGCCCATTTCTCTCTCTGTCTCTTAATGAGAAGCATCGTTAGGCTAGGCCCGTTTCTCTCTCTCTTAATGAGAAGCATCGTTAGGCTAGGCCCGTTTCTTTCTCTCTCTCTTAATGAGAAGCATCGTTAGGCTAGGCCCGTTTCTTTCTCTCTCTCTTAATGAGAAGCACCGTTAGGCTAGGCCCGTTTCTCTCTCTCTCTTAATGAGAAGCATCGTTAGGCTCGTTTCTCTCTCTCTTAATGAGAAGCATCGTTAGGCTAGGCCCGTTTCACTCTCTCTCTCTTAATGAGAAGCATCGTTAGGCTAGGCCGTTTCTCTATCTCTATTAATGAGAAGCATCGTTAGGCTAGGCCCGTTTCTCTCTCTCTCTTTTTAATGAGAAGCATCGTTAGGCTAGGCCCGTTTCTCTCTCTCTCTCTTAATGAGAAGCATCGTTAGGCTAGGCCCGTTTCTCTCTCTCTTAATGAGAAGCATCGTTAGGCTAGGCCCGTTTCTCTCTCTCTCTGAATGAGAAGCATCGTTAGGCTAGGCCCGTTTCTCCATCTCTCTTAAAGAAAAGCATCGTTAGGCTAGGCCCGTTTCTCTCTCTCTCTCTCTTAATGAGAAGCATCGTTAGGCTTGTTTCGCTCTCTCTCTTAATGAGAAGCATCGTTAGGCTAGGGCATTGTTAGGCTAGGCCCTTTTTCTCTCTCTCTCTCTTAATGAGAAGCATCGTTAGGCTAGGCCCGTTTCTATCTCTCTCTTAATGAGAAGCATCGTTAGGCTAGGCCCGTTTCTCTCTCTCTCTCTTAATGAGAAGCATCGTTAGACTAGGCCCGTTTCTCTCTCTCTCTCTCTTAATGAGAAGCATCGTTAGGCTAGGCCTGTTTCTCTCTCTCTCTCTAAATGAGAAGCATCGTTAGGCTAGGCCCGTTTCTCTCTCTCTCTCTTAATGAGAAGCATCGTTAGGCTAGGCCCGTTTCTCTCTCTCTCTCTTAATGAGAAGCATCGTTAGGCTTGTTTCTCTCTCTCTCTCTGAATGAGAAGCATCGTTTGGCTCGTTTGTCTATCTCTCTGAATGAGAAGCATCGTTAGGCTAGGCCCGTTTCTATCTCTCTCTCTTAATGAGAAGCATCGTTAGGCTAGGCCCGTTTCTCTCTCTCGCTCTCTTAATGAGAAGCATCGTTAGGCTAGGCCCGTTTCTCTCTCTCTCTCTGAATGAGAAGAATCGTTAGGCTAGGCCTGTTTCTCTCTCTCTCTTAATGAGAAGCGTCGTTAGGCTAGGCCCTTTTCTCTCTCTGTCTCTTAATGAGAAGCATCGTTAGGCTAGGCCCGTTTCTTTCTCTCTCTCTTAATGAGAAGCATCGTTAGGCTAGGCCCGTTTCTCTCTCTCTCTCTCTCTTAATGAGAAGCACCGTTAGGCTAGGCCCTTTTCTCTCTCTCTCTTAATGAGAAGCATCGTTAGGCTCGTTTCTCTCTCTCTTAATGAGAAGCATCGTTAGGCTAGGCCCGTTTCTCTCTCTCTCTTTTTAATGAGAAGCATCGTTAGGCTAGGCCCGTTTCTCTCTCTCTCTCTTAATGAGAAGCATCGTTAGGCTAGGCCCGTTTCTCTCTCTCTCTTAATGAGAAGCATCGTTAGGCTAGGCCCATTTCTCTCTCTCTCTTAATGAGAAGCATCGTTAGGCTCTTTCTCTGTCTCTATGAATGAGAAGCATCGTTAGGCTAGGCCCGTTTCTCTCTCTCTCTGAATGAGAAGCATCGTTAGGCTAGGCCCGTTTCTCTCTCTCTTAATGAGAAGCATCGTTAGGCTAGGCCCGTTTCTCTCTCTCTCTGAATGAGAAGCATCGTTAGGCTAGACCCGTTTCTCCATCTCTCTTAAAGAAAAGCATCGTTAGGCTAGGCCCGTTTCTCTCTCTCTCTCTCTTAATGAGAAGCATCGTTACGCTTGTTTCGCTCTCTCTCTTAATGAGAAGCATCGTTAGGCTAGGCCCGTTTTTCTCTCTCTCTCTCTTAATGAGAAGCATCGTTAGGCTAGGCCTGTTTCTATCTCTCTCTTAATGAGAAGCATCGTTAGGCTAGGCCCGTTTCTCTCTCTCTCTCTTAATGAGAAGCATCGTTAGACTAGGCCCGTTTCTCTCTCTCTCTCTTAATGAGAAGCATCGTTAGGCTAGGCCTGTTTCTCTCTCTCTCTCTAAATGAGAAGCATCGTTAGGCTAGGCCCGTTTCTCTCTCTCTCTCTTAATGAGAAGAATCGTTAGGCTAGGCCCGTTTCTCTCTCTCTCTTAATGAGAAGCGTCGTTAGGCTAGGCCCGTTTCTCTCTCTCTCTTAATGAGAAGCATCGTTAGGCTAGGCCCGTTTCTCTCTCTCTCTCTGAATGAGAAGCATCGTTAGGCTAGGCCCGTTTCTTTCTCTCTCTCTTAATGAGAAGCATCGTTAGGCTAGGCCCGTTTCTCTCTCTCTCTTAATGAGAAGCATCTTTAGGCTAATTTCTCCCTCTCTCTTAATGAGAAGCATCGTTAGTCTAGGCCCGTTTCTCTTTCTCTCTGAATGAGAAGCATCGTTAGGCTCGTTTCTCCCTCTCTCTTAATGAGAAGCATCGTTAGGCTAAGCCCTTTTCTCTCTCTGTCTCTCTTAATGAGAAGCACCTTTATTCTAGGCCCGTTTCTCTCTCTCTCTTAATGAGAAGCATCGTTAGGCTAGGCCCGTTTCTCTCTCTCTCTTAATGAGAAGCATCGTTAGGCTAGGCCCGTTTCTCTCTCTCTCTCTCTCTCTCTCTTAATGAGAATCGTCGTTAGGCTAGGGCCGTTTCTCTCTCTCTCTCTTAATGAGAAGCATCGTTAGGCTAGGCCCTTTCTCTCTCTCTCTCTCTCTGAATGAGAAGCATCGTTAGGCTAGGCCCATTTCACTCTCTCTCTCTCTCTGAATGAGAAGCATCGTTAGGCTAGGCCCGTTTCTCTCTCTCTCTCTCTCTGAATGAGAAACATCGTTAGGCTAGGCCCGTTTCTATCTCTCTCTCTCTTAATGAGAAGCATCGTTAGGCTAGGCCCGTTTCTCTCTCTCTCTTAATGAGAAGCATCGTTAGGCTAGGCCCATTTCTCTCTCTCTCTTAATGAGAAGCATCGTTAGGCTCGTTTCTCTCTCTCTTAATGAGAAGCATTGTTAGGCTAGGCCCGTTTCACTCTCTCTCTCTTAATGAGAAGCATCGTTAGGCTAGGCCCGTTTCTCTCTCTCTCTTTTTAATGAGAAGCATCGTTAGGCTAGGCCCGTTTCTCTCTCTCTCTCTTAATGAGAAGCATCGTTAGGCTAGGCCCGTTTCTCTCTCTCTCTTAATGAGAAGCATCGTTAGGCTAGGCCCATTTCTCTCTCTCTCTTAATGAGAAGCATCGTTAGGCTCTTTCTCTGTCTCTCTGAATGAGATGCATCGTTAGGCTAGGCCCGTTTCTCTCTCTCTCTGAATGAGAAGCATCGTTAGGCTAGGCCCGTTTCTCTCTCTCTTAATGAGAAACATCGTTAGGCTAGGCCCGTTTCTCTCTCTCTCTGAATGAGAAGCATCGTTAGGCTAGGCCCGTTTCTCCATCTCTCTTAAAGAAAAGCATCGTTAGGCTAGGCCCGTTTCTCTCTCTCTCTCTCTTAATGAGAAGCATCGTTAGGCTTGTTTCGCTCTCTCTCTTAATGAGAAGCATCGTTAGGCTAGGGCATCGTTAGGCTAGGCCCGTTTTTCTCTCTCTCTCTCTTAATGAGAAGCATCGTTAGGCTAGGCCCGTTTCTATCTCTCTCTTAATGAGAAGCATCGTTAGGCTAGGCCCGTTTCTCTCTCTCTCTCTTAATGAGAAGCATCGTTAGACTAGGCCCGTTTCTCTCTCTCTCTCTCTTAATGAGAAGCATCGTTAGGCTAGGCCTGTTTCTCTCTCTCTCTCTAAATGAGAAGCATCGTTAGGCTAGGCCCGTTTCTCTCTCTCTCTCTTAATGAGAAGCATCGTTAGGCTAGGCCCGTTTCTCTCTCTCTCTCTTAATGAGAAGCATCGTTAGGCTTGTTTCTCTCTCTCTCTCTGAATGAGAAGCATCGTTTGGCTCGTTTGTCTATCTCTCTGAATGAGAAGCATCGTTAGGCTAGGCCCGTTTCTATCTCTCTCTCTTAATGAGAAGCATCGTTAGGCTAGGCCCGTTTCTCTCTCTCGCTCTCTTAATGAGAAGCATCGTTAGGCTAGGCCCGTTTCTCTCTCTCTCTCTGAATGAGAAGAATCGTTAGGCTAGGCCTGTTTCTCTCTCTCTCTTAATGAGAAGCGTCGTTAGGCTAGGCCCGTTTCTCTCTCTGTCTCTTAATGAGAAGCATCGTTAGGCTAGGCCCGTTTCTTTCTCTCTCTCTTAATGAGAAGCATCGTTAGGCTAGGCCCGTTTCTCTCTCTCTCTCTCTCTTAATGAGAAGCACCGTTAGGCTAGGCCCTTTTCTCTCTCTCTCTTAATGAGAAGCATCGTTAGGCTCGTTTCTCTCTCTCTTAATGAGAAGCATCGTTAGGCTAGGCCCGTTTCACTCTCTCTCTCTTAATGAGAAGCATCGTTAGGCTAGGCCGTTTCTCTATCTCTCTTAATGAGAAGCATCGTTAGGCTAGGCCCGTTTCTCTCTCTCTCTTTTTAATGAGAAGCATCGTTAGGCTAGAACCGTTTCTCTCTCTCTCTCTTAATGAGAAGCATCGTTAGGCTAGGCCCGTTTCTCTCTCTCTCTTAATGAGAAGCATCGTTAGGCTAGGCCCATTTCTCTCTCTCTCTTAATGAGAAGCATCGTTAGGCTCTTTCTCTGTCTCTATGAATGAGAAGCATCGTTAGGCTAGGCCCGTTTCTCTCTCTCTCTGAATGAGAAGCATCGTTAGGCTAGGCCCGTTTCTCTCTCTCTTAATGAGAAGCATCGTTAGGCTAGGCCCGTTTCTCTCTCTCTCTGAATGAGAAGCATCGTTAGGCTAGACCCGTTTCTCCATCTCTCTTAAAGAAAAGCATCGTTAGGCTAGGCCCGTTTCTCTCTCTCTCTCTTAATGAGAAGCATCGTTACGCTTGTTTCGCTCTCTCTCTTAATGAGAAGCATCGTTAGGCTAGGCCCGTTTTTCTCTCTCTCTCTCTTAATGAGAAGCATCGTTAGGCTAGGCCCGTTTCTATCTCTCTCTTAATGAGAAGCATCGTTAGGCTAGGCCCGTTTCTCTCTCTCTCTCTTAATGAGAAGCATCGTTAGACTAGGCCCGTTTCTCTCTCTCTCTCTTAATGAGAAGCATCGTTAGGCTTGTTTCTCTCTCTCTCTCTAAATGAGAAGCATCGTTAGGCTAGGCCCGTTTCTCTCTCTCTCTCTTAATGAGAAGAATCGTTAGGCTAGGCCCGTTTCTCTCTCTCTCTTAATGAGAAGCGTCGTTAGGCTAGGCCCGTTTCTCTCTCTCTCTTAATGAGAAGCATCGTTAGGCTAGGCCCGTTTCTCTCTCTCTCTGAATGAGAAGCATCGTTAGGCTAGGCCCGTTTCTTTCTCTCTCTCTTAATGAGAAGCATCGTTAGGCTAGGCCCGTTTCTCTCTCTCTCTTAATGAGAAGCATCTTTAGGCTAATTTCTCCCTCTCTCTTAATGAGAAGCATCGTTAGTCTAGGCCCGTTTCTCTTTCTCTCTGAATGAGATGCATCGTTAGGCTCGTTTCTCCCTCTCTCTTAATGAGAAGCATCGTTAGGCTAAGCCCTTTTCTCTCTCTGTCTCTCTTAATGAGAAGCACCTTTATTCTAGGCCCGTTTCTCTCTCTCTCTTAATGAGAAGCATCGTTAGGCTAGGCCCGTTTCTCTCTCTCTCTTAATGAGAAGCATCGTTAGGCTAGGCCCGTTTCTCTCTCTCTCTCTCTCTCTCTCTTAATGAGAAGCGTCGTTAGGCTAGGGCCGTTTCTCTCTCTCTCTCTTAATGAGAAGCATCGTTAGGCTAGGCCCTTTCTCTCTCTCTCTCTCTCTGAATGAGAAGCATCGTTAGGCTAGGCCCATTTCACTCTCTCTCTCTCTCTGAATGAGAAGCATTGTTAGGCTAGGCCCGTTTCTCTCTCTCTCTCTCTCTGAATGAGAAACATCGTTAGGCTAGGCCCGTTTCTATCTCTCTCTCTCTTAATGAGAAGCATCGTTAGGCTAGGCCCGTTTCTCTCTCTCTATCTATTAATGAGAAGCATCGTTAGGCTAGGCCCGTTTCTATCTCTCTCTCTTAATGAGAAGCATCGTTAGGCTAGGCCCGTTTCTCTCTCTCTCTCTCTTAATGAGAAGCATCGTTAGGCTAGGCCTGTTTCTCTCTCTCTCTCTCTGAATGAGAAGCATCGTTAGGCTAGGCCCGTTTCACTCTCTCTCTCTCTCTGAATGAGAAGCATCATTAGGCTAGGCCCGTTTCTCTCTCTCTCTCTTAATGAGAAGCATCGTTAGGCTAGGCCCGTTTCTCTCTCTCTTAATGAGAAGCATCGTTAGGCTAGGCCCGTTTCTCTCTCTCTCTGAATGAGAAGCATCGTTAGGCTAGGCCCGTTTCTCTCTCTCTCTTAATGAGAAGCATCTTTAGGCTAGGCCCGTTTCTCTCTCTCTCTTAATGAGAAGCATCGTTAGGCCCGTTTCTCTCTCTCTTAATGAGAAGCATCGTTAGGCTAGGCTCGTTTCTCTCTCTCTCTCTCTCTCTCTTAATGAGAAGCATCGTTAGGCTCGTTTCTCTCTCTCTCTCTCTTAATGAGAAGCATCGTTAGGCTTGTTTCTCTCTCTCTCTCTGAATGAGAAGCATCGTTTGGCTCGTTTGTCTATCTCTCTGAATGAGAAGCATCGTTAGGCTAGGCCCGTTTCTATCTCTCTCTCTTAATGAGAAGCATCGTTAGGCTAGGCCCGTTTCTATCTCTCTCTTAATGAGAAGCATCGTTAGGCTAGGCCCGTTTCTCTCTCTCTCTCTTAATGAGAAGTATCGTTAGACTAGGCCCGTTTCTCTCTCTCTCTCTTAATGAGAAGCATCGTTAGGCTAGGCCTGTTTCTCTCTCTCTCTCTAAATGAGAAGCATCGTTAGGCTAGGCCCGTTTCTCTCTCTCTCTCTTAATGAGAAGCATCGTTAGGCTAGGCCCGTTTCTCTCTCTCTCTCTTAATGAGAAGCATCGTTAGGCTAGGCCCGTTTCTCTCTCTCTCTTAATGAGAAGCGTCGTTAGGCTAGGCCCGTTTCTCTCTCTCTCTTAATGAGAAGCATCGTTAGGCTAGGCCCGTTTCTCTCTCTCTCTGAATGAGAAGCATCGTTAGGCTAGGCCCGTTTCTTTCTCTCTCTCTTAATGAGAAGCATCGTTATGCTAGGCCCGTTTCTCTCTCTCTCTTAATGAGAAGCATCTTTAGGCTAATTTCTCCCTCTCTCTTAATGAGAAGCATCGTTAGTCTAGGCCCGTTTCTCTTTCTCTCTGAATGAGAAGCATCGTTAGGCTCGTTTCTCCCTCTCTCTTAATGAGAAGCATCGTTAGGCTAAGCCCTTTTCTCTCTCTGTCTCTCTTAATGAGAAGCACCTTTATTCTAGGCCCATTTCTCTCTCTCTCTTAATGAGAAGCATCGTTAGGCTAGGCCCGTTTCTCTCTCTCTCTTAATGAGAAGCATCGTTAGGCTAGGCCCGTTTCTCTCTCTCTCTCTCTCTCTCTCTCTTAATGAGAAGCGTCGTTAGGCTAGGGCCGTTTCTCTCTCTCTCTCTTAATGAGAAGCATCGTTAGGCTAGGCCCTTTCTCTCTCTCTCTCTCTCTGAATGAGAAGCATCGTTAGGCTCATTTCACTCTCTCTCTCTCTCTGAATGAGAAGCATCGTTAGGCTAGGCCCGTTTCTCTCTTTCTCTCTCTCTGAATGAGAGACATCGTTAGGCTAGGCCCGTTTCTATCTCTCTCTCTCTTAATGATTAGCATCGTTAGGCTAGGCCCGTTTCTCTCTCTCTCTCTCTTAATGAGAAGCATCGTTAGGCTAGGCCCGTTTCTCTCTCTCTCTCTCTGAATGAGAAGCATCGTTAGGCTAGGCCCGTTTCACTCTCTCTCTCTCTCTGAATGAGAAGCATCATTAGGCTAGGCCCGTTTCTCTCTCTCCCTCTTAATGAGAAGCATCGTTAGGCTAGGCCCGTTACTCTCTCTCTTAATGAGAAGCATCGTTAGGCTAGGCCCGTTTCTCTCTCTCTCTGAATGAGAAGCATCGTTAGGCTAGGCCCGTTTCTCTCTCTCTCTTAATGAGAAGCATCTTTAGGCTAGGCCCGTTTCTCTCTCTCTCTTAATGAGAAGCATCGTTAGGCCCGTTTCTCTCTCTCTTAATGAGAAGCATCGTTAGGCTAGGCTCGTTTCTCTCTCTCTCTCTCTCTCTCTCTCTTAATGAGAAGCATCGTTAGGCTCGTTTCTCTCTCTCTCTCTCTTAATGAGAAGAATCGTTAGGCTTGTTTCTCTCGCTCTCTCTGAATGAGAAGCATCGTTTGGCTCGTTTGTCTATCTCTCTGAATGAGAAGCATCGTTAGGCTAGGCCCGTTTCTATCTCTCTCTCTTAATGAGAAGCATCGTTAGGCTCGTTTCTCTCTCTCACTCTCTTAATGAGAAGCATCGTTAGGCTAGGCCCGTTTCTCTCTCTCTCTCTGAATGAGAAGAATCGTTAGGCTAGGCCCGTTTCTCTCTCTCTCTTAATGAGAAGCTTCGTTAGGCTAGGCCTGTTTCTCTCTCTGTCTCTTAATGAGAAGCATCGTTAGGCTAGGCCCGTTTCTTTCTCTCTCTCTTAATGAGAAGTGTTGTTAGGCTAGGCCCGTTTCTCTCTCTCTCTTAATGAGAAGCATTTTTAGGCTAGGCCCGTTTCTCTCTCTCTCTCTCTCTCTCTCTCTCTCTTAATGAGAAGCGTCGTTAGGCTAGGGCCGTTTCTCTCTCTCTCTCTTAATGAGAAGCATCGTTAGGCTAGGCCCTTTCTCTCTCTCTCTCTCTCTGAATGAGAAGCATCGTTAGGCTCATTTCACTCTCTCTCTCTCTCTGAATGAGAAGCATCGTTAGGCTAGGCCCGTTTCTCTCTTTCTCTCTCTCTGAATGAGAGACATCGTTAGGCTAGGCCCGTTTCTATCTCTCTCTCTCTTAATGATTAGCATCGTTAGGCTAGGCCCGTTTCTCTCTCTCTCTCTCTTAATGAGAAGCATCGTTAGGCTAGGCCCGTTTCTCTCTCTCTCTCTCTGAATGAGAAGCATCGTTAGGCTAGGCCCGTTTCACTCTCTCTCTCTCTCTGAATGAGAAGCATCATTAGGCTAGGCCCGTTTCTCTCTCTCCCTCTTAATGAGAAGCATCGTTAGGCTAGGCCCGTTACTCTCTCTCTTAATGAGAAGCATCGTTAGGCTAGGCCCGTTTCTCTCTCTCTCTGAATGAGAAGCATCGTTAGGCTAGGCCCGTTTCTCTCTCTCTCTTAATGAGAAGCATCTTTAGGCTAGGCCCGTTTCTCTCTCTCTCTTAATGAGAAGCATCGTTAGGCCCGTTTCTCTCTCTCTTAATGAGAAGCATCGTTAGGCTAGGCTCGTTTCTCTCTCTCTCTCTCTCTCTCTCTCTTAATGAGAAGCATCGTTAGGCTCGTTTCTCTCTCTCTCTCTCTTAATGAGAAGAATCGTTAGGCTTGTTTCTCTCGCTCTCTCTGAATGAGAAGCATCGTTTGGCTCGTTTGTCTATCTCTCTGAATGAGAAGCATCGTTAGGCTAGGCCCGTTTCTATCTCTCTCTCTTAATGAGAAGCATCGTTAGGCTCATTTCTCTCTCTCACTCTCTTAATGAGAAGCATCGTTAGGCTAGGCCCGTTTCTCTCTCTCTCTCTGAATGAGAAGAATCGTTAGGCTAGGCCCGTTTCTCTCTCTCTCTTAATGAGAAGCTTCGTTAGGCTAGGCCTGTTTCTCTCTCTGTCTCTTAATGAGAAGCATCGTTAGGCTAGGCCCGTTTCTTTCTCTCTCTCTTAATGAGAAGTGTTGTTAGGCTAGGCCCGTTTCTCTCTCTCTCTTAATGAGAAGCATCGTTAGGCTAGGCCCGTTTCTCTCTCTCTCTCTCTCTTAATGAGAAGCACCGTTAGGCTAGGCCCGTTTCTCTCTCTCTCTTAATGAGAAGCATCGTTAGGCTCGTTTCTCTCTCTCTCTCTTAATGAGAAGCATCGTTAGGCTAGGCCGTTTCTCTATCTCTCTTAATGAGAAGCATCGTTAGGCTAGGCCCGTTTCTCTCTCTCTCTTTTTAATGAGAAGCATCGTTAGGCTAGGCCCGTTTCTCTCTCTCTCTCTTAATGAGAAGCATCGTTAGGCTAGGCCCGTTTCTCTCTCTCTCTTAATGAGAAGCATCGTTAGGCTAGGCCCGTTTCTCACTCTCTCTTAATGAGAAGCATCGTTAGGCTCTTTCTCTGTCTCTCTGAATGAGAAGCATCGTTAGGCTAGGCCCGTTTCTCTCTCTCTCTTAATGAGAAGCATCGTTAGGCTAGGCCCGTTTCTCTCTCTCTCTGAATGAGAAGCATCGTTAGGCTAGGCCCGTTTCTCCATCTCTCTTAAAGAAAAGCATCGTTAGGCTAGGCCCGTTTCTCTCTCTCTCTCTCTTAATGAGAAGCATCGTTAGGCTTGTTTCTCTCTCTCTCTTAATGAGAAGCATCGTTAGGCTAGGCCCGTTTTTCTCTCTCTCTCTTAATGAGAAGAATCGTTAGGCTAGGCCCGTTTCTCTCTCTCTCTCTTAATGAGAAGCATCGTTAGGCTAGGCCCGTTTCTCTCTCTCTCTCTTAATGAGAAGCATCGTTAGGCTAGGCCCGTTTCTCTCTCTCTCTCTTAATGAGAAGCATCGTTAGGCTAGGCCCGTTTCTCTCTCTCTCTTAATGAGAAGCATCGTTAGGCTAGGCCCGTTTCTCTCTCTCTCTTAATGAGAAGCATCGTTAGGCTAGGCCCGTTTCTCTCTCTCTCTTAATGAGAAGTGTCGTTAGGCTAGGCCCGTTTCTCTCTCTCTCTTAATGAGAAGCATCGTTAGGCTAGGCCCGTTTCTCTCTCTCTCTGAATGAGAAGCATCGTTAGGCTAGGCCCGTTTCTTTCTCTCTCTCTTAATGAGAAGCATCGTTAGGCTAGGCCCGTTTCTCTCTCTCTCTGAATGAGAAGCATCGTTAGGCTAGGCCCGTTTCTTTCTCTCTCTCTTAATGAGAAGCATTGTTAGGCTAAGCCCTTTTCTCTCTCTGTCTCTCTTAATGAGAAGCACCTTTATTCTAGGCCCGTTTCTCTCTCTCTCTTAATGAGAAGCATCGTTAGGCTAGGCCCGTTTCGCTCTCTCTCTTAATGAGAAGCATTGTTATGCTAGGCCCGTTTCTCTCTCTCTCTTAATGAGAAGCATCGTTAGGCTAGGCCCGTTTCTCTCTCTCTCTTAATGAGAAGCATCGTTAGGCTAGGCCTGTTTCTCTCTCTCTCTTAATGAGAAGCATCTTTAGGCTCATTTCTCCCTCTCTCTTAATGAGAAGCATCGTTAGTCTAGGCCCGTTTCTCTTTCTCTCTGAATGAGAAGCATCGTTAGGCTCATTTCTCCCTCTCTCTTAATGAGAAGCATCGTTAGGCTAAGCTCTTTTCTCTCTCTGTCTCTCTTAATGAGAAGCACCTTTATTCTAGGCCCGTTTCTCTCTCTCTCTTAATGAGAAGCATCGTTAGGCTAGGCCCGTTTCGCTCTCTCTCTTAATGAGAAGCATTGTTACGCTAGGCCCGTTTCTCTCTCTCTCTTAATGAGAAGCATCGTTAGGCTAGGCCCGTTTCTCTCTCTCTCTTAATGAGAAGCATCGTTAGGCTAGGCCCGTTTCTTTCTCTCTCTCTTAATGAGAAGCATCGTTAGGCTAGGCCCGTTTCTCTATCTCTCTGAATGAGAAGCATCGTTAGGCTAGGCCCGTTTCTCTCGCTCTTTTAATGAGAAGCATCGTTAGGCTAGGCCCGTTTCTTTCTCTCTCTCTTAATGAGAAGCATCGTTAGGCTAGGCCCGTTTCTCTCTCTCTCTTAATGAGAAGCATCGTTAGGCTAGGCCCGTTTCTTTCTCTCTCTCTTAATGAGAAGCATCGTTAGGCTAGTTTCTCTCTCTCTCTGAATGAGAAGCATCGTTAGGCTAGGCCCGTTTCTCTCTCTCTCTTAATGAGAAGCATCGTTAGGCTAGGCCCGTTTCTTTCTCTCTCTCTTAATGAGAAGCATCGTTAGGCTAGGCCCGTTTCTCTCTCTCTCTTAATGAGAAGCATCATTAGGCCCGTTTCTCTCTCTCTCTGAATGAGAAGCATCGTTAGGCTAGGCCCGTTTCTCTCTCTCTCTCTTAATGAGAAGCATCGTTAGGCTAGGCCCGTTTTTCTCTCTCTCTCTCTCTTAATGAGAAGCACCGTTAGGCTAGGCCCGTTTCTCTCTCTCTCTTAATGAGAAGCATCGTTAGGCTAGGCCCGTTTCTCTCTCTCTCTCTTAATGAGAAGCATCGTTAGGCTAGGCCCGTTTCACTCTCTCTCTCTCTTAATGAGAAGCATCGTTAGGCTAGGCCGTTTCTCTATCTCTCTTAATGAGAAGCATCGTTATGCTAGGCCTGTTTCTCTCTCTCTCTTAATGAGAAGCATCATTAGGCCCGTTTCTCTCTCTCTCTTAATGAGAAGCATCGTTAGACTAGGCCCGTTTCTCTCTGTCTCTTAATGAGAAGCATCGTTAGGCTCATTTCTCCCTCTCTCTTAATGAGAAGCATCGTTAGGCTAAGCCCTTTTCTCTCTCTGTCTCTCTTAATGAGAAGCACCTTTATTCTAGGCCCGTTTCTCTCTCTCTCTTAATGAGAAGCATCGTTAGGCTAGGCCCGTTTCGCTCTCTCTCTTAATGAGAAGCATTGTTATGCTAGGCCCGTTTCTCTCTCTCTCTTAATGAGAAGCATCGTTAGGCTAGGCCCGTTTCTCTCTCTCTCTTAATGAGAAGCATCGTTAGGCTAGGCCCGTTTCTTTCTCTCTCTCTTAATGAGAAGCATCGTTAGGCTAGGCCCGTTTCTCTATCTCTCTGAATGAGAAGCATCGTTAGGCTAGGCCCGTTTCTCTCTCTCTCTTAATGAGAAGCATCGTTAGGCTAGGCCCGTTTCTCACTCTCTCTTAATGAGAAGCATCGTTAGGCTCTTTCTCTGTCTCTCTGAATGAGAAGCATCGTTAGGCTAGGCCCGTTTCTCTCTCTCTCTTAATGAGAAGCATCGTTAGGCTAGGCCCGTTTCTCTCTCTCTCTGAATGAGAAGCATCGTTAGGCTAGGCCCGTTTCTCCATCTCTCTTAAAGAAAAGCATCGTTAGGCTAGGCCCGTTTCTCTCTCTCTCTCTCTTAATGAGAAGCATCGTTAGGCTTGTTTCTCTCTCTCTCTTAATGAGAAGCATCGTTAGGCTAGGCCCGTTTTTCTCTCTCTCTCTTAATGAGAAGCATCGTTAGGCTAGGCCCGTTTCTCTCTCTCTCTCTTAATGAGAAGCATCGTTAGGCTAGGCCCGTTTCTCTCTCTCTCTCTTAATGAGAAGCATCGTTAGGCTAGGCCCGTTTCTCTCTCTCTCTCTTAATGAGAAGCATCGTTAGCCTAGGCCCGTTTCTCTCTCTCTCTTAATGAGAAGCATCGTTAGGCTAGGCCCGTTTCTCTCTCTCTCTTAATGAGAAGCATCGTTAGGCTAGGCCCGTTTCTCTCTCTCTCTTAATGAGAAGCGTCGTTATGCTAGGCCCGTTTTTCTCTCTCTCTTAATGAGAAGCATCGTTAGGCTAGGCCCGTTTCTCTCTCTCTCTGAATGAGAAGCATCGTTAGGCTAGGCCCGTTTCTTTCTCTCTCTCTTAATGAGAAGCATCGTTAGGCTAGGCCTGTTTCTCTCTCTCTCTTAATGAGAAGCATCTTTAGGCTCATTTCTCCCTCTCTCTTAATGAGAAGCATCGTTAGTCTAGGCCCGTTTCTCTTTCTCTCTGAATGAGAAGCATCGTTAGGCTCATTTCTCCCTCTCTCTTAATGAGAAGCATCGTTAGGCTAGGCCCGTTTCTCTCTCTCTCTGAATGAGAAGCATCGTTAGGCTAGGCCCGTTTCTTTCTCTCTCTCTTAATGAGAAGCATCGTTAGGCTAGGCCCGTTTCTCTCTCTCTCTGAATGAGAAGCATCGTTAGGCTAGGCCCGTTTCTTTCTCTCTCTCTTAATGAGAAGCATTGTTAGGCTAAGCCCTTTTCTCTCTCTGTCTCTCTTAATGAGAAGCACCTTTATTCTAGGCCCGTTTCTCTCTCTCTCTTAATGAGAAGCATCGTTAGGCTAGGCCCGTTTCGCTCTCTCTCTTAATGAGAAGCATTGTTATGCTAGGCCCGTTTCTCTCTCTCTCTTAATGAGAAGCATCGTTAGGCTAGGCCCGTTTCTCTCTCTCTCTTAATGAGAAGCATCGTTAGGCTAGGCCTGTTTCTCTCTCTCTCTTAATGAGAAGCATCTTTAGGCTCATTTCTCCCTCTCTCTTAATGAGAAGCATCGTTAGTCTAGGCCCGTTTCTCTTTCTCTCTGAATGAGAAGCATCGTTAGGCTCATTTCTCCCTCTCTCTTAATGAGAAGCATCGTTAGGCTAAGCCCTTTTCTCTCTCTGTCTCTCTTAATGAGAAGCACCTTTATTCTAGGCCCGTTTCTCTCTCTCTCTTAATGAGAAGCATCGTTAGGCTAGGCCCGTTTCGCTCTCTCTCTTAATGAGAAGCATTGTTACGCTAGGCCCGTTTCTCTCTCTCTCTTAATGAGAAGCATCGTTAGGCTAGGCCCGTTTCTCTCTCTCTCTTAATGAGAAGCATCGTTAGGCTAGGCCCGTTTCTTTCTCTCTCTCTTAATGAGAAGCATCGTTAGGCTAGGCCCGTTTCTCTATCTCTCTGAATGAGAAGCATCGTTAGGCTAGGCCCGTTTCTCTCGCTCTTTTAATGAGAAGCATCGTTAGGCTAGGCCCATTTCTTTCTCTCTCTCTTAATGAGAAGCATCGTTAGGCTAGGCCCGTTTCTCTCTCTCTCTTAATGAGAAGCATCGTTAGGCTAGGCCCGTTTCTTTCTCTCTCTCTTAATGAGAAGCATCGTTAGGCTAGTTTCTCTCTCTCTCTGAATGAGAAGCATCGTTAGGCTAGGCCCGTTTCTCTCTCTCTCTTAATGAGAAGCATCGTTAGGCTAGGCCCGTTTCTTTCTCTCTCTCTTAATGAGAAGCATCGTTAGGCTAGGCCCGTTTCTCTCTCTCTCTTAATGAGAAGCATCATTAGGCCCGTTTCTCTCTCTCTCTGAATGAGAAGCATCGTTAGGCTAGGCCCGTTTCTCTCTCTCTCTCTTAATGAGAAGCATCGTTAGGCTAGGCCCGTTTTTCTCTCTCTCTCTCTCTTAATGAGAAGCACCGTTAGGCTAGGCCCGTTTCTCTCTCTCTCTTAATGAGAAGCATCGTTAGGCTAGGCCCGTTTCTCTCTCTCTCTCTTAATGAGAAGCATCGTTAGGCTAGGCCCGTTTCACTCTCTCTCTCTCTTAATGAGAAGCATCGTTAGGCTAGGCCGTTTCTCTATCTCTCTTAATGAGAAGCATCGTTATGCTAGGCCTGTTTCTCTCTCTCTCTTAATGAGAAGCATCATTAGGCCCGTTTCTCTCTCTCTCTTAATGAGAAGCATCGTTAGACTAGGCCCGTTTCTCTCTGTCTCTTAATGAGAAGCATCGTTAGGCTCATTTCTCCCTCTCTCTTAATGAGAAGCATCGTTAGGCTAAGCCCTTTTCTCTCTCTGTCTCTCTTAATGAGAAGCACCTTTATTCTAGGCCCGTTTCTCTCTCTCTCTTAATGAGAAGCATCGTTAGGCTAGGCCCGTTTCTCTCTCTCTCTTAATGAGAAGCATCGTTAGGCTAGGCCCGTTTCACTCTCTCTCTCTCTTAATGAGAAGCATCGTTAGGCTAGGCCGTTTCTCTATCTCTCTTAATGAGAAGCATCGTTATGCTAGGCCTGTTTCTCTCTCTCTCTTAATGAGAAGCATCATTAGGCCCGTTTCTCTCTCTCTCTTAATGAGAAGCATCGTTAGGCTAAGCCCTTTTCTCTCTCTGTCTCTCTTAATGAGAAGCACCTTTATTCTAGGCCCGTTTCTCTCTCTCTCTTAATGAGAAGCATCGTTATGCTAGGCCCGTTTCTCTCTCTCTCTTAATGAGAAGCATCGTTAGGCTAGGCCCGTTTCTCTCTCTCTCTTAATGAGAAGCATCGTTAGGCTAGGCCCGTTTCTTTATCTCTCTCTTAATGAGAAGCATCGTTAGGCTAGGCCCGTTTCTCTATCTCTCTTAATGAGAAGCATCGTTAGGCTAGGCCCGTTTCTCTCTCTCTCTTAATGAGAAGCATCGTTAGGCTAGGCCCGTTTCTCACTCTCTCTTAATGAGAAGCATCGTTAGGCTCTTTCTCTGTCTCTCTGAATGAGAAGCATCGTTAGGCTAGGCCCGTTTCTCTCTCTCTCTTAATGAGAAGCATCGTTAGGCTAGGCCCGTTTCTCTCTCTCTCTGAATGAGAAGCATCGTTAGGCTAGGCCCGTTTCTCCATCTCTCTTAAAGAAAAGCATCGTTAGGCTAGGCCCGTTTCTCCATCTCTCTTAAAGAAAAGCATCGTTAGGCTAGGCCCGTTTCTCTCTCTCTCTCTCTTAATGAGAAGCATCGTTAGGCTAGGCCCGTTTTTCTCTCTCTCTCTTAATGAGAAGCATCGTTAGGCTAGGCCCGTTTCTCTCTCTCTCTCTTAATGAGAAGCATCGTTAGGCTAGGCCCGTTTCTCTCTCTCTCTCTTAATGAGAAGCATCGTTAGGCTAGGCCCGTTTCTCTCTCTCTCTCTTAATGAGAAGCATCGTTAGCCTAGGCCCGTTTCTCTCTCTCTCTTAATGAGAAGCATCGTTAGGCTAGGCCCGTTTCTCTCTCTCTCTTAATGAGAAGCATCGTTAGGCTAGGCCCGTTTCTCTCTCTCTCTTAATGAGAAGCGTCGTTAGGCTAGGCCCGTTTTTCTCTCTCTCTTAATGAGAAGCATCGTTAGGCTAGGCCCGTTTCTCTCTCTCTCTGAATGAGAAGCATCGTTAGGCTAGGCCCGTTTCTTTCTCTCTCTCTTAATGAGAAGCATCGTTAGGCTAGGCCTGTTTCTCTCTCTCTCTTAATGAGAAGCATCTTTAGGCTCATTTCTCCCTCTCTCTTAATGAGAAGCATCGTTAGTCTAGGCCCGTTTCTCTTTCTCTCTGAATGAGAAGCATCGTTAGGCTCATTTCTCCCTCTCTCTTAATGAGAAGCATCGTTAGGCTAAGCCCTTTTCTCTCTCTGTCTCTCTTAATGAGAAGCACCTTTATTCTAGGCCCGTTTCTCTCTCTCTCTTAATGAGAAGCATCGTTAGGCTAGGCCCGTTTCGCTCTCTCTCTTAATGAGAAGCATTGTTACGCTATGCCCGTTTCTCTCTCTCTCTTAATGAGAAGCATCGTTAGGCTAGGCCCGTTTCTCTCTCTCTCTTAATGAGAAGCATCGTTAGGCTAGGCCCGTTTCTTTCTCTCTCTCTTAATGAGAAGCATCGTTAGGCTAGGCCCGTTTCTCTATCTCTCTGAATGAGAAGCATCGTTAGGCTAGGCCCGTTTCTCTCGCTCTTTTAATGAGAAGCATCGTTAGGCTAGGCCCGTTTCTTTCTCTCTCTCTTAATGAGAAGCATCGTTAGGCTAGGCCCGTTTCTCTCTCTCTCTTAATGAGAAGCATCGTTAGGCTAGGCCCGTTTCTTTCTCTCTCTCTTAATGAGAAGCATCGTTAGGCTAGTTCCTCTCTCTCTCTGAATGAGAAGCATCGTTAGGCTAGGCCCGTTTCTCTCTCTCTCTTAATGAGAAGCATCGTTAGGCTAGGCCCGTTTCTTTCTCTCTCTCTTAATGAGAAGCATCGTTAGGCTAGGCCCGTTTCTCTCTCTCTCTTAATGAGAAGCATCATTAGGCCCGTTTCTCTCTCTCTCTGAATGAGAAGCATCGTTAGGCTAGGCCCGTTTCTCTCTCTCTCTCTTAATGAGAAGCATCGTTAGGCTAGGCCCGTTTTTCTCTCTCTCTCTCTCTTAATGAGAAGCACCGTTAGGCTAGGCCCGTTTCACTCTCTCTCTTAATGAGAAGCATCGTTAGGCTAGGCCCGTTTCTCTCTCTCTCTCTTAATGAGAAGCACCGTTAGGCTAGGCCCGTTTCACTCTCTCTCTCTCTTAATGAGAAGCATCGTTAGGCTAGGCCGTTTCTCTATCTCTCTTAATGAGAAGCATCGTTATGCTAGGCCTGTTTCTCTCTCTCTCTTAATGAGAAGCATCATTAGGCCCGTTTCTCTCTCTCTCTTAATGAGAAGCATCGTTAGACTAGGCCCGTTTCTCTCTGTCTCTTAATGAGAAGCATCGTTAGGCTAGGCCCGTTTCTTTCTCTCTCTCTTAATGAGAAGCGTCGTTAGGCTCGTTTCTCTCTCTCTCTTAATGAGAAGCATCGTTAGGCTAGGCCCGTTTCTCTCTCTCTCTTAATGAGAAGCATCGTTAGGTTCTTTCTCTGTCTCTCTGAATGAGAAGCATCGTTAGGCTAGGCCCCTTTCTCTCTCTCTCTGAATGAGAAGCATCGTTAGGCTAGGCCCGTTTCTCTCTCTCTTAATGAGAAGCATCGTTAGGCTAGGCCCGTTTCTCACTCTCTCTGAATGAGAAGCATCGTTAGGCTAGGTCCGTTTCTCCATCTCTCTTAATGAAAAGCATTGTTAGGCTAGGCCCGTTTCTCTCTCTCTCTCTTAATGAGAAGCATCGATAGGCTCGTTTCTCTCTCTCTCTAAATGAGAAGCATCGTTATGCTAGGCCCGTTTTCTCTCTCTCTCTTAATGAGAAGCATCATTATGCTAGGCCCGTTTCTCTCTCTCTCTGAATGAGAAGCATCGTTAGGCTAGGTCCGTCTCTCTCTCTCTCTTAATGAGAAGCATCGTTAGGCTAGGCCCTTTTCTCTCTCTGTCTCTTAATGAGAAGCATCGTTAGGCTAGGCCCGTTTCTCTCTCTCTCTCTTAATGAGAAGCATCTTTAGGCTAGGCCTGTTTCTCTCTCTGTCTCTTAATGAGAAGCATCGTTAGGCTAGGCCCGTTTCTCTCTCTCTCTCTTAATGAGAAGCATCTTTAGGCTAGGCCTGTTTCTCTCTCTCTCTCTCTTAATGAGAAGCATCGTTAGGCTAGGCCCGTTTCTCTCTCTGTCTCTTAATGAGAAGCATCGTTAGGCTAGAACCGTTTCTCTCTCTCTCTCTTAATGAGAAGCATCTTTAGGCTAGGCCTGTTTCTCTCTCTCTCTCTCTTAATGAGAAGCATCGTTAGGCTAGGCCCGTTTCTCTCTCTCTCTCTCTGAATGAGAAGCATCGTTAGGCTAGGCCCGTTTCACTCTCTCTCTCTCTCTGAATGAGAAGCATCATTAGGCTAGGCCCGTTTCTCTCTCTCTCTCTTAATGAGAAGCATCGTTAGGCTAGGCCCGTTTCTCTCTCTCTTAATGAGAAGCATCGTTAGGCTAGGCCCGTTTCTCTCTCTCTCTGAATGAGAAGCATCGTTAGGCTAGGCCCGTTTCTCTCTCTCTCTTAATTGAGAAGCTTCTTTAGGCTAGGCCCGTTTCTCTCTCTCTCTTAATGAGAAGCATCGTTAGGCCCGTTTCTCTCTCTCTTAATGAGAAGCATCGTTAGGCTAGGCTCGTTTCTCTCTCTCTCTCTCTCTCTCTTAATGAGAAGCATCGTTAGGCTCGTTTCTCTCTCTCGCTCTCTTAATGAGAAGCATCGTTAGGCTTGTTTCTCTCTCTCTCTCTGAATGAGAAGCATCGTTTGGCTCGTTTGTCTATCTCTCTGAATGAGAAGCATCGTTAGGCTAGGCCCGTTTATATCTCTCTCTCTTAATGAGAAGCATCGTTAGGCTAGGCCCGTTTCTCTCTCTCGCTCTCTTAATGAGAAGCATCGTTAGGCTAGGCCCGTTTCTCTCTCTCTCTCTGAATGAGAAGAATCGTTAGGCTAGGCCCGTTTCTCTCTCTCTCTTAATGAGAAGCGTCGTTAGGCTAGGCCCGTTTCTCTCTCTGTCTCTTAATGAGAAGCATCGTTAGGCTAGGCCCGTTTCTTTCTCTCTCTCTTAATGAGAAGCATTGTTAGGCTAGGCCCGTTTCTCTCTCTCTCTCTCTCCTAATGAGAAGCACCGTTAGGCTAGGCCCGTTTCTCTCTCTCTCTTAATGAGAAGCATCGTTAGGCTCGTTTCTCTCTCTCTTAATGAGAAGCATCGTTAGGCTAGGCCCGTTTCTCTCTCTCTCTTTTTAATGAGAAGCATCGTTAGGCTAGGCCCGTTTCTCTCTCTCTCTCTTAATGAGAAGCATCGTTAGGCTAGGCCCGTTTCTCTCTCTCTCTTAATGAGAAGCATCGTTAGGCTAGGCCCATTTCTCTCTCTCTCTTAATGAGAAGCATCGTTAGGCTCTTTCTCTGTCTCTCTGAATGAGAAGCATCGTTAGGCTAGGCCCGTTTCTCTCTCTCTCTGAATGAGAAGCATCGTTAGGCTAGGCCCGTTTCTCTCTCTCTTAATGAGAAGCATCGTTAGGCTAGGCCCGTTTCTCTCTCTCTCTGAATGAAAAGCATCGTTAGGCTAGGCCCGTTTCTCCATCGCTCTTAAAGAAAAGCATCGTTAGGCTAGGCCCGTTTCTCTCTCTCTCTCTCTTAATGAGAAGCATCGTTAGGCTTGTTTCGCTCTCTCTCTTAATGAGAAGCATCGTTAGGCTAGGCCCGTTTTTCTCTCTCTCTCTCTTAATGAGAAGCATCGTTAGGCTTGTTTCGCTCTCTCTCTTAATGAGAAGCATCGTTAGGCTAGGCCCGTTTTTCTCTCTCTCTCTCTTAATGAGAAGCATCGTTAGGCTAGGCCCGTTTCTATCTCTCTCTTAATGAGAAGCATCGTTAGGCTAGGCCCGTTTCTCTCTCTCTCTCTTAATGAGAAGCATCGTTAGACTAGGCCCGTTTCTCTCTCTCTCTCTTAATGAGAAGCATCGTTAGGCTAGGCCTGTTTCTCTCTCTCTCTCTAAATGAGAAGCATCGTTAGGCTAGGCCCGTTTCTCTCTCTCTCTCTTAATGAGAAGCATCGTTAGGCTAGGCCCATTTCACTCTCTCTCTCTCTCTGAATGAGAAGCATCGTTAGGCTAGGCCCGTTTCTATCTCTCTCTCTCTTAATGATTAGCATCGTTAGGCTAGGCCCGTTTCTCTCTCTCTCTCTCTTAATGAGAAGCATCGTTAGGCTAGGCCCGTTTCTATCTCTCTCTCTTAATGAGAAGCATCGTTAGGCTAGGCCCGTTTCTCTCTCTCTCTCTCTTAATGAGAAGCATCGTTAGGCTAGGCCCGTTTCTCTCTCTCTCTCTCTGAATGAGAAGCATCGTTAGGCTAGGCCCGTTTCACTCTCTCTCTCTCTCTGAATGAGAAGCATCATTAGGCTAGGCCCGTTTCTCTCTCTCTCTCTTAATGAGAAGCATCGTTAGGCTAGGCCCGTTTCTCTCTCTCTTAATGAGAAGCATCGTTAGGCTAGGCCCGTTTCTCTCTCTCTCTGAATGAGAAGCATCGTTAGGCTAGGCCCGTTTCTCTCTCTCTCTTAATGAGAAGCATCTTTAGGCTAGGCCCGTTTCTCTCTCTCTCTTAATGAGAAGCATCGTTAGGCCCGTTTCTCTCTCTCTTAATGAGAAGCATCGTTAGGCTAGGCTCGTTTCTCTCTCTCTCTCTCTCTCTCTTAATGAGAAGCATCGTTAGGCTCGTTTCTCTCTCTCTCTCTCTTAATGAGAAGCATCGTTAGGCTTGTTTCTCTCTCTCTCTCTGAATGAGAAGCATCGTTTGGCTCGTTTGTCTATCTCTCTGAATGAGAAGCATCGTTAGGCTAGGCCCGTTTCTATCTCTCTCTCTTAATGAGAAGCATCGTTAGGCTCGTTTCTCTCTCTCGCTCTCTTAATGAGAAGCATCGTTAGGCTAGGCCCGTTTCTCTCTCTCTCTCTGAAGGAGAAGAATCGTTAGGCTAGGCCCGTTTCTCTCTCTCTCTTAATGAGAAGCTTCGTTAGGCTAGGCCCGTTTCTCTCTCTGTCTCTTAATGAGAAGCATCGTTAGGCTAGGCCCGTTTCTTTCTCTCTCTCTTAATGAGAAGTGTCGTTAGGCTAGGCCCGTTTCTCTCTCTCTCTTAATGAGAAGCATCGTTAGGCTAGGCCCGTTTCTCTCTCTCTCTCTCTCTTAATGAGAAGCACCGTTAGGCTAGGCCCGTTTCTCTCTCTCTCTTAATGAGAAGCATCGTTAGGCTCGTTTCTCTCTCTCTCTCTTAATGAGAAGCATCGTTAGGCTAGGCTGTTTCTCTATCTCTCTTAATGAGAAGCATCGTTAGGCTAGGCCCGTTTCTCTCTCTCTCTTTTTAATGAGAAGCATCGTTAGGCTAGGCCCGTTTCTCTCTCTCTCTCTTAATGAGAAGCATCGTTAGGCTAGGCCCGTTTCTCTCTCTCTCTTAATGAGAAGCATCGTTAGGCTAGGCCCGTTTCTCACTCTCTCTTAATGAGAAGCATCGTTAGGCTCTTTCTCTGTCTCTCTGAATGAGAAGCATCGTTAGGCTAGGCCCGTTTCTCTCTCTCTCTGAATGAGAAGCATCGTTAGGCTAGGCCCATTTCTCTCTCTCTTAATGAGAAGCATCGTTAGGCTAGGCCCGTTTCTCTCTCTCTCTTAATGAGAAGCATCGTTAGGCTAGGCCCGTTTCTCTCTCTCTCTTAATGAGAAGCATCGTTAGGCTAGGCCCGTTTCTCTCTCTCTCTTAATGAGAAGCGTCGTTAGGCTAGGCCCGTTTCTCTCTCTCTCTTAATGAGAAGCATCGTTAGGCTAGGCCCGTTTCTCTCTCTCTCTGAATGAGAAGCATCGTTAGGCTAGGCCCGTTTCTTTCTCTCTCTCTTAATGAGAAGCATCGTTAGTCTAGGCCCGTTTCTCTTTCTCTTTGAATGAGAAGCATCGTTAGGCTCATTTCTCCCTCTCTCTTAATGAGAAGCATCGTTAGGCTAAGCCCTTTTCTCTCTCTGTCTCTCTTAATGAGAAGCACCTTTATTCTAGGCCCGTTTCTCTCTCTCTCTTAATGAGAAGCATCGTTAGGCTAGGCCCGTTTCGCTCTCTCTCTTAATGAGAAGCATTGTTACGCTAGGCCCGTTTCTCTCTCTCTCTTAATGAGAAGCATCGTTAGGCTAGGCCCGTTTCTCTCTCTCTCTTAATGAGAAGCATCGTTAGGCTAGGCCCGTTTCTTTCTCTCTTTCTTAATGAGAAGCATCGTTAGGCTAGGCCCGTTTCTCTATCTCTCTGAATGAGAAGCATCGTTAGGCTAGGCCCGTTTCTCTCGCTCTTTTAATGAGAAGCATCGTTAGGCTAGGCCCGTTTCTTTCTCTCTCTCTTAATGAGAAGCATCGTTAGGCTAGGCCCGTTTCTCTCTCTCTCTTAATGAGAAGCATCGTTAGGCTCGTTTCTTTCTCTCTCTCTTAATGAGAAGCATCGTTAGGCTAGTTTCTCTCTCTCTCTGAATGAGAAGCATCGTTAGGCTAGGCCCGTTTCTCTCTCTCTCTTAATGAGAAGCATCGTTAGGCTAGGCCCGTTTCTTTCTCTCTCTCTTAATGAGAAGCATCGTTAGGCTAGGCCCGTTTCTCTCTCTCTCTTAATGAGAAGCATCGTTAGGCCCGTTTCTCTCTCTCTCTGAATGAGAAGCATCGTTAGGCTAGGCCCGTTTCTCTCTCTCTCTCTTAATGAGAAGCATCGTTAGGCTAGGCCCGTTTCACTCTCTCTCTCTCTTAATGAGAAGCATCGTTATGCTAGGCCTGTTTCTCTCTCTCTCTTAATGAGAAGCATCATTAGGCCCGTTTCTCTCTCTCTCTTAATGAGAAGCATCGTTAGACTAGGCCCGTTTCTCTCTGTCTCTTAATGAGAGGCATCGTTAGGCTAGGCCCGTTTCTTTCTCTCTCTCTTAATGAGAAGCATCGTTAGGCTAGTCCGTTTCTCTATCTCTCTTAATGAGAAGCATCGTTAGGCTAGGCCCGTTTCTCTCTCTCTCTTTTTAATGAGAAGCATCGTTAGGCTAGGCCCGTTTCTCTCTCTCTCTCTTAATGAGAAGCATCGTTAGGCTAGGCCCGTTTCTCTCTCTCTCTTAATGAGAAGCATCGTTAGGCTAGGCCCGTTTCTCACTCTCTCTTAATGAGAAGCATCGTTAGGCTCTTTCTCTGTCTCTCTGAATGAGAAGCATCGTTAGGCTAGGCCCGTTTCTCTCTCTCTCTGAATGAGAAGCATCGTTAGGCTAGGCCCGTTTCTCTCTCTATTAATGAGAAGCATCGTTAGGCTAGGCCCGTTTCTCTCTCTCTCTTAATGAGAAGCATCGTTAGGCTAGGCCCGTTTCTCTCTCTCTCTTAATGAGAAGCATCGTTAGGCTAGGCCCGTTTCTCTCTCTCTCTTAATGAGAAGCGTCGTTAGGCTAGGCCCGTTTCTCTCTCTCTCTTAATGAGAAGCATCGTTAGTCTAGGCCCGTTTCTCTCTCTCTCTGAATGAGAAGCATCGTTAGGCTAGGCCCGTTTCTTTCTCTCTCTCTTAATGAGAAGCATCGTTAGTCTAGGCCCGTTTCTCTTTCTCTCTGAATGAGAAGCATCGTTAGGCTCATTTCTCCCTCTCTCTTAATGAGAAGCATTGTTAGGCTAAGCCCTTTTCTCTCTCTGTCTCTCTTAATGAGAAGCACCTTTATTCTAGGCCCGTTTCTCTCTCTCTCTTAATGAGAAGCATCGTTAGGCTAGGCCCGTTTCGCTCTCTCTCTTAATGAGAAGCATTGTTACGCTAGGCCCGTTTCTCTCTCTCTCTTAATGAGAAGCATCGTTAGGCTAGGCCCGTTTCTCTCTCTCTCTTAATGAGAAGCATCGTTAGGCTAGGCCCGTTTCTTTCTCTCTTTCTTAATGAGAAGCATCGTTAGGCTAGGCCCGTTTCTCTATCTCTCTGAATGAGAAGCATCGTTAGGCTAGGCCCGTTTCTCTCGCTCTTTTAATGAGAAGCATCGTTAGGCTAGGCCCGTTTCTTTCTCTCTCTCTTAATGAGAAGCATCGTTAGGCTAGGCCCGTTTCTCTCTCTCTCTTAATGAGAAGCATCGTTAGGCTCGTTTCTTTCTCTCTCTCTTAATGAGAAGCATCGTTAGGCTAGTTTCTCTCTCTCTCTGAATGAGAAGCATCGTTAGGCTAGGCCCGTTTCTCTCTCTCTCTTAATGAGAAGCATCGTTAGGCTAGGCCCGTTTCTTTCTCTCTCTCTTAATGAGAAGCATCGTTAGGCTAGGCCCGTTTCTCTCTCTCTCTTAATGAGAAGCATCGTTAGGCCCGTTTCTCTCTCTCTCTGAATGAGAAGCATCGTTAGGCTAGGCCCGTTTCTCTCTCTCTCTCTTAATGAGAAGCATCGTTAGGCTAGGCCCGTTTCACTCTCTCTCTCTCTTAATGAGAAGCATCGTTATGCTAGGCCTGTTTCTCTCTCTCTCTTAATGAGAAGCATCATTAGGCCCGTTTCTCTCTCTCTCTTAATGAGAAGCATCGTTAGACTAGGCCCGTTTCTCTCTGTCTCTTAATGAGAGGCATCGTTAGGCTAGGCCCGTTTCTTTCTCTCTCTCTTAATGAGAAGCATCGTTAGGCTAGGCCGTTTCTCTATCTCTCTTAATGAGAAGCATCGTTAGGCTAGGCCCGTTTCTCTCTCTCTCTTTTTAATGAGAAGCATCGTTAGGCTAGGCCCGTTTCTCTCTCTCTCTCTTAATGAGAAGCATCGTTAGGCTAGGCCCGTTTCTCTCTCTCTCTTAATGAGAAGCATCGTTAGGCTAGGCCCGTTTCTCACTCTCTCTTAATGAGAAGCATCGTTAGGCTCTTTCTCTGTCTCTCTGAATGAGAAGCATCGTTAGGCTAGGCCCGTTTCTCTCTCTCTCTGAATGAGAAGCATCGTTAGGCTAGGCCCGTTTCTCTCTCTATTAATGAGAAGCATCGTTAGGCTAGGCCCGTTTCTCTCTCTCTCTTAATGAGAAGCATCGTTAGGCTAGGCCCGTTTCTCTCTCTCTCTTAATGAGAAGCATCGTTAGGCTAGGCCCGTTTCTCTCTCTCTCTTAATGAGAAGCGTCGTTAGGCTAGGCCCGTTTCTCTCTCTCTCTTAATGAGAAGCATCGTTAGGCTAGGCCCGTTTCTCTCTCTCTCTGAATGAGAAGCATCGTTAGGCTAGGCCCGTTTCTTTCTCTCTCTCTTAATGAGAAGCATCGTTAGTCTAGGCCCGTTTCTCTTTCTCTCTGAATGAGAAGCATCGTTAGGCTCATTTCTCCCTCTCTCTTAATGAGAAGCATCGTTAGGCTAAGCCCTTTTCTCTCTCTGTCTCTCTTAATGAGAAGCACCTTTATTCTAGGCCCGTTTCTTTCTCTCTCTTAATGAGAAGCATCGTTAGGCTAGGCCCGTTTCTCTCTCTCTCTTAATGAGAAGCATCGTTAGGCCCGTTTCTCTCTCTCTCTGAATGAGAAGCATCGTTAGGCTAGGCCCGTTTCTCTCTCTCTCTCTTAATGAGAAGCATCGTTAGGCTAGGCCTGTTTCACTCTCTCTCTCTCTTAATGAGAAGCATCGTTAGGCTAGGCCGTTTCTCTATCTCTCTTAATGAGAAGCATCGTTATGCTAGGCCTGTTTCTCTCTCTCTCTTAATGAGAAGCATCATTAGGCCCGTTTCTCTCTCTCTCTTAATGAGAAGCATCGTTAGACTAGGCCCGTTTCTCTCTGTCTCTTAATGAGAAGCATCGTTAGGCTAGGCCCGTTTCTTTCTCTCTCTCTTAATGAGAAGCATCGTTAGGCTAGGCCATTTCTCTATCTCTCTTAATGAGAAGCATCGTTAGGCTAGGCCCGTTTCTCTCTCTCTCTTTTTAATGAGAAGCATCGTTAGGCTAGGCCCGTTTCTCTCTCTCTCTCTTAATGAGAAGCATCGTTAGGCTAGGCCCGTTTCTCTCTCTCTCTTAATGAGAAGCATCGTTAGGCTAGGCCCGTTTCTCACTCTCTCTTAATGAGAAGCATCGTTAGGCTCTTTCTCTGTCTCTCTGAATGAGAAGCATCGTTAGGCTAGGCCCGTTTCTCTCTCTCTCTGAATGAGAAGCATCGTTAGGCTAGGCCCGTTTCTCTCTCTATTAATGAGAAGCATCGTTAGGCTAGGCCCGTTTCTCTCTCTCTCTTAATGAGAAGCATCGTTAGGCTAGGCCCGTTTCTCTCTCTCTCTTAATGAGAAGCATCGTTAGGCTAGGCCCGTTTCTCTCTCTCTCTTAATGAGAAGCGTCGTTAGGCTAGGCCCGTTTCTTTCTCTCTCTCTTAATGAGAAGCATCGTTAGTCTAGGCCCGTTTCTCTCTCTCTCTGAATGAGAAGCATCGTTAGGCTCATTTCTCCCTCTCTCTTAATGAGAAGCATCGTTAGGCTAAGCCCTTTTCTCTCTCTGTCTCTCTTAATGAGAAGCACCTTTATTCTAGGCCCGTTTCTCTCTCTCTCTTAATGAGAAGCATCGTTAGGCTAGGCCCGTTTCGCTCTCTCTCTTAATGAGAAGCATTGTTACGCTAGGCCCGTTTCTCTCTCTCTCTTAATGAGAAGCATCGTTAGGCTAGGCCCGTTTCTCTCTCTCTCTTAATGAGAAGCATCGTTAGGCTAGGCCCGTTTCTTTCTCTCTCTCTTAATGAGAAGCATCGTTAGGCTAGGCCCGTTTCTCTATCTCTCTGAATGAGAAGCATCGTTAGGCTAGGCCCGTTTCTCTCGCTCTTTTAATGAGAAGCATCGTTAGGCTAGGCCCGTTTCTTTCTCTCTCTCTTAATGAGAAGCATCGTTAGGCTAGGCCCGTTTCTCTCTCTCTCTTAATGAGAAGCATCGTTAGGCTAGGCCCGTTTCTTTCTCTCTCTCTTAATGAGAAGCATCGTTAGGCTAGTTTCTCTCTCTCTCTGAATGAGAAGCATCGTTAGGCTAGGCCCGTTTCTCTCTCTCTCTTAATGAGAAGCATCGTTAGGCTAGGCCCGTTTCTTTCTCTCTCTCTTAATGAGAAGCATCGTTAGGCTAGGCCCGTTTCTCTCTCTCTCTTAATGAGAAGCATCGTTAGGCCCGTTTCTCTCTCTCTCTGAATGAGAAGCATCGTTAGGCTAGGCCCGTTTCTCTCTCTCTCTCTTAATGAGAAGCATCGTTAGGCTAGGCCCGTTTCACTCTCTCTCTCTCTTAATGAGAAGCATCGTTAGGCTAGGCCGTTTCTCTATCTCTCTTAATGAGAAGCATCATTAGGCCCGTTTCTCTCTCTCTCTTAATGAGAAGCATCGTTAGACTAGGCCCGTTTCTCTCTGTCTCTTAATGAGAAGCATCGTTAGGCTAGGCCCGTTTCTTTCTCTCTCTCTTAATGAGAAGCGTCGTTAGGCTCGTTTCTCTTTCTCTCTTAATGAGAAGCATCGTTAGGCTAGGCCCGTTTCTCTCTCTCTCTTAATGAGAAGCATCGTTAGGTTCTTTCTCTGTCTCTCTGAATGAGAAGCATCGTTAGGCTAGGCCCGTTTCTCTCTCTCTCTGAATGAGAAGCATCGTTAGGCTAGGCCCGTTTCTCTATCTCTCTGAATGAGAAGCATCGTTAGGCTAGGCCCGTTTCTCACTCTCTCTGAATGAGAAGCATCGTTAGGCTAGGTCCGTTTCTCCATCTCTCTTAATGAAAAGCATTGTTAGGCTAGGCCCGTTTCTCTCTCTCTCTCTTAATGAGAAGCATCGTTAGGCCCGTTTCTCTCTCTCTTAATGAGAAGCATCGTTAGGCTAGGCTGTTTCTCACTCTCTCTGAATGAGAAGCATCGTTAGGCTAGGTCCGTTTCTCCATCTCTCTTAATGAAAAGCATTGTTAGGCTAGGCCCGTTTCTCTCTCTCTCTCTTAATGAGAAGCATCGTTAGGCTAGGCCCGTTTCTCTCTCTCTCTCTTAATGAGAAGCATCGTTAGGCTAGGCCTGTTTCTCTCTCTCTCTCTTAATGAGAAGCATCGTTAGGCTAGGCCCGTTTCTCACTCTCTCTTAATGAGAAGCATCGTTAGGCTAGGCCCGTTTCTCTCTCTCTCTTAATGAGAAGCATCGTTAGGCTAGGCCCGTTTCTCTCTCTCTCTTAATGAGAAGCGTCGTTAGGCTAGGCCCGTTTCTCTCTCTCTCTTAATGAGAAGCATCGTTAGGCTAGGCCCGTTTCTCTCTCTCTCTTAATGAGAAGCATCGTTAGGCTAGGCCCGTTTCTCTCTCTCTCTTAATGAGAAGCATCGTTAGGTTCTTTCTCTGTCTCTCTGAATGAGAAGCATCGTTAGGCCCGTCTCTCTCTCTCTCTCTCTCTGAATGAGCCTATTAATGGCCAATACCCCTTTATTGCCACCGCTTTTTCCATTCAGAAAAAAGAGTAGAGAAGCGATACTCTAGTTAATCAGAATGGGCCAATCAGTCTGCCATCAAGACCTGGAACACATCTATTACATTATGTGAGACACGAATAGCACTGGCCACCGCATCCCAACAAGAGAGAGAAGAAGAGAGAGACAGACAGACAGACAGACAGACAGACAGACAGACAGACAGACAGACAGACAGACAGACAGACAGACAGGCAGGCAGGCAGGCAGGCAGGCATACCGAAAGAGACAGGCAGACAGACAGACATATTGAGAGACAGGCAGACAGACAGACATATTGAGAGACAGACAGACAGACATATCGAGAGAGACAGATAGACAGGCAGACAAAAATATTGATAGAGAGAGAGAGACAGACAGACAGACAGAAATATCGAGAGAGACAGACAGAAATATCGAGAGACAGACAGACAGACAGACAGACAGACAGACAGACAGACAGACAGACAGACAGACAGACAGACAGACAGACAGACAGACAGAAATAAATATTGAGACAGACAGACAGACAGAAATATCGAGAGAGACAGACAGACAGACAGAAATATCGAGAGAGACAGACAGACAGACAGACAGACAGACAGAAATATCGAGAGAGACAGACAGACAGACAGACAGAAATATCGAGAGAGACAGACAGACAGACAGACAGACAGACAGAAATATCGAGAGAGACAGACAGACAGACAGACAGACAGAAATATCGAGAGAGACAGAGAAAGAAAGATTGAAAGAGAGAGAGAAAGAAAGAGTTAGAGGGAGAGAGAGAATGTGAGCTCATGTCAATGCGGATATTTGTTGATTCTTTATATGGAATTAATCAAATCAAATCAAATATTATTGGTCACAGACACATATTTAGCAGATTTTATTGCGGGTGTAGCAAAATGCTTGTGTTCCTAGCTCCAACAGTGCAGTAGTATCTAACAATACACTCAAATCTAAAGTAAAATAATGGAATGAAGAAATCTATGAATGGACGTCACTGGGCTGGAACTAAGAGGTTGGAAACAGTAAGAGGAGTTGGTTTAGATTCCCTCATTGTGTTTCTCTCTGCTGAAGCTGATCGATGAGAACAGGCTGCGGTTTGGCTCTGGTGAACACATTTAGGATGTGTCCCAAATGGCACCCTTTTCCCTATATAGTGCACTACTTTAGAACAGAGCCCATAGGGAATAGGGTACCATCTGGGACTGACTTTCACTCCTTTCCTGAGTTACTGAGGGAACCAGAGAAGGAGCAGAGCACTTTGTAAGTCTTCATTTGCTTAGTGTTGTCAGTCAATGCTTGCCTGTGTTCCCCAGCCCGGAACGCTCAGGATGAACAAACAGAATGTTGCATTGTTTAGATTTCCTACTTCCATCTGCGGACATCATTGGTCAAGGTTCTGGCCATATGGAAGTGCTAGATAGCCTGTAATTGACAGCTTGGTTAGCTAGCCATATTTACGTGACACTCTTATTTTTCAGGCTTGATGATTTACAACTTGAGTGAGCTTTACGTGATTAAGAAAGCACTTAGCGAACCCAACCTAAAAACATAATGAATACCTTTGTTTTGTTCACTGGTAATTCACTTCACTGAGACCCACACTGCTTCCTTCTACTGTACATTTGCAGAAGTAGTGTTGCTGGTTGTTAAGCTAAGGCCCAGAGTATGGTGGTGACCCATACACTATATACAGGTACATGTTGAGGGAGGGAAAGGAACACCTCCCAGTTTCATCTGGCCTGCTAATCAATCTACAGCTGCCTCCCAAATGGTACCCTATAGCACTCCTCCTGTCTATGCTCTGTGTGGCTCCTGGGGGTACCTAGGCTGTTCAGGGCTGCTGTTCTCAACCTGAGATACCAGTACTCCTGGGGGTACCTGGGCTGTTCAGGGCTGCTGTTCTCAACCTGAGATACCAGTACTCCTGGGGGTACCTGGGCTGTTCAGGGCTGCTGTTCTCAACCTGAGGTACCAGTACTCCTGGGGGTACCTGGGCTGTTCAGGGCTGCTGTTCTATAGAACATTATGGCTCCCACACACAGTCTGTTAATAGTGGTCCACTCTCTCTTTTCTCCTGCCAAACAGCACTACTGTGTTGTGGGGGAGTGAGTAATGACATGGTATCACCATCATTGATGATCCATGAACAGGAACAGTGTGAACCAAGCCTTCAGACACTCAACCAGGTTGGATTTGGATGTATTCAACTGGCTTGTCTGACAACCCAACAATCTCATCTCAGTCTTGTCTGACAACCCAACAATCTCATCTCAGTCTTGTCTGACAACCCAACAATCTCATCTCAGTCTTGTCTGACAACCCAACAATCTCATCTCAGTCTTGTCTGACAACCCAACAATCTCATCTCAGTCTTGTCTGACAACCCAACAATCTCATCTCAGTCTTGTCTGACAACCCAACAATCTCATCTCAGTCTTGTCTGACAACCCAACAATCTCATCTCAGTCTTGTCTGACAACCCAACAATCTCATCTCAGTCTTGTCTGACAACCCAACAATCTCATCTCAGTCTTGTCTGACAACCCAACAATCTCATCTCAGTCTTGTCTCATGGTCTTTGTTGAGACCATAACGAGAGAAAACATTCTGAACTATGTACAAATCTGATTTAAAAAAAACTCAAATCACAATCAAATGAAGTTTATTTCCAAAATGCTATATCCACCAATTTTTCACATTAATACTTATGGGTACCTTCATGTGTATGTAAAATTTTACTTTTCTCAGATTGTTTTATTCATTTTTAGGTGTGTATTAAAATGTATTTTTTTGTAAAACACTATATATCCATTGTTTAGCTGGAATGGAACGTTCTTATCCTGTATATTTGACTGTGATATGTTGTTGTCTCATCTAGCTATCTTAAGATGAATGCACTTAATGTAAGTTGCTCTGGATAAGAGCATCTGCTTAATGACTAAAGTGTCAAATGTAAATGTTTTACATACATACCTCATATTACTGTATTGGTTCATTTTTTTATTAATTTTTTATTGATGTCACACGTATAATTTGTTCAGTTCTTTATAAAAAATGTAGTTTTTTGTTACATTTGACTGTGTAAAACCTAACAGTACTACTTATTTCTCTGAGAGTGAGGTAGATATATAGCGTTTAGCAAAAATAAATAAATATATACACTACCAGTCAAAAGTTTGGACACCTACTCATTCCAGGGTTTTTCTTTATTTTTACTATTTTCTACATTCTAGAATAATAGTGAAGACATCAAAACCATGACATAACACATGGAATCATGTAGTAACCAAAAAAGTGTTAAACAAATCCAAATATATTTTATATTTGAGATTCTTCAAATAGCCACCCTTTGCCTTGATGACAGCTTTGCACACTCTTGGCATTCTCTCAACCAGCTTCAACTGGAATGCTTTTCCAACAGTCTTGAAGGAGTTCCCACATATGCTGAGCACTTGTTGGCTGCTTTTCCTTCACTCTGCGGTCCGACTCATCCCAAACCATATCAATTGGGTTGAGGTCGGGGGATTGTGGAGGCCAGGTCATCTGATGCAGCATTCCATCACTCTATTTCTTGGTAAAATAGCCCTTACACAGCCTGGAGGTGTGTTGGGTCATTGTCCTGTTGAAAAACAAATGATAGTCCCACTAAGCCCAAACCAGATTGGATGGTGTATCGCTGCAGAATGCTGTGGTAGCCATGCTGGTTAAGTGTGCCTTGAATTCTAAGCAAAGCACCCCCACACCATTACACCTCCTCCTCCATGCTTTACGGTGGGAAATACACATGCAGAGATCATCCGTTCACCCACACCGCGTCTCACAAAGACACAGGGGTTGGAACCAAAAATCTTCAATTTGGACTCCAGTCCAAAGGACACATTTCCACCGGTCTAATGTCCATTGCTCATGTTTCTTGGCCCAAGCAAGTCTCTTCTTCTTATTGGTGTCCTTTATTAGGGGTTTCTTTTTATTTATTTTATTTATTTCACCTTTATTTAACCAGGTAAGCCAGTTGAGAACAAGTTCTCATTTACAACTGCGACCTGGCCAAGATAAAGTAAAGCAGTGCGTTAAAAACAACAACACAGAGTTACATATGGAATAAACAAAACGTACAGTTAATAACACAATAGAAAATCTATATACAGTGTGTGCAAATGTAGTAAGTTATGGAGGTAAGGCAATAAATAGGCCATAGTGCAAAATAATTACAATTTAGTATTAACACTGGAGTGATAGATATGCAGAAGATGATGTGCAAATAGAGATACTGGGGTGCAAATGAGCAAAATAAATAACAATGTAAATAACAATTTGGGAATGAGGTAGTTGGGTGGGCTAATTACAGATGGGCTGTGTACAGGTGCAGTGATCGGTAAGCTGCTCTGACAACTGATGCTTAAAGATAGTGAGGGAGCTAAGTGTCTCCAGCTTCAGAGATTTTTGCAGTTCGTTCCAGTCATTTGCAGCAGATAACTGGAAGGAATGGCGACCAAAGGAGGTGTTGGCTTTGGGGATGACCAGTGAGATATAACTGCTGGAACGCATACTACGGGTGGGTGTTGCTATGGTGACCAATGAGCTAAGATGAGGCAGGGATTTGCCTAGAAGGGATTTATAGATGACCTGGAGCCAGTGGGTTTGGCGACGAATATGTAGTGAGGGCCAGCCAACGAGCGCATACAATTCACAATGGTGGGTAGTATATGGGGCTTTGCTGACAAAACGGATGGCACTGTGGTAGACTACATCCAACTTGCTGAGTAGAGTGTTGGAAGCCATTTTGTAAATGACATCGCCGAAGTCAAGGATCGGTAGGATAGTCAGTTTTACGAGGGCATGTTTAGCAGCATGAGTGAAGGAGGCTTTGTTGTTCGAAATAGGAAGCCGATTCTAGATTTAACTTTGGATTGGAGATGCTTAATGTGAGTCTGGAAGGAGAGTTTACGGTCTAACCAGACACCTAGGTATTTGTAGTTGTCCACATATTCTAAGTCAGACCCGCCAAGAGTAGTGATTCTAGTCGGGCGGGCGGGTGCAAGCAGTGTTCGATTGAAGAGCATGCATTTAGTTTTACTAGCGTTGAAGAGCAGTTGGAGGCCACGGAAGGAGTGTTGTATGGCATTGAAGCTCGTTTGGAGGTTTGTTAACACAGTGTCCAATGAAGGGCCAGATGTATACAAAATGGTGTTGTCTGCGTAGAGGTGGATCTGAGAGTCATCAGCAGCAAGAGCGACATCATTGATATACACAGAGAATAGAGTCGGCCCGAGAATTGAACCCTGTGGCACCCCCATAGAGACTGCCAGAGGTCCAGACAACAGGCCCTCCGATTTGACACATTGAACTCTATCTGAGAAGTAGTTGGTGAACCAGGCGAGGCAGTCATTTGAGAAACCAAGGCTATTTAGTCTGCCAATAAGAATGCGGTGATTGACAGAGTCAAAAGCCTTGGCCAGGTCGATGAAGACGGCTGCACAGTACTGTCTTTTATCGTTCGCGGTTATAATATAATTTAGGACCTTGAGCGTGGCTGAGGTACACCCATGACCAGCTCGGAAACCAGATTGCATAGCGGAGAAGGTACGGTGGGATTCTAAATGGTCGGTGATCTGTTTGTTAACTTGGCTTTCAAATACTTTTGAAAGGCAGGGCAGGATGGATATAGGTCTGAAACAGTTTGGATCTAGAGTGTCATCCCCTTTGAAGAGGGGGATGACCGCGGCAGCTTTCCAATCTCTGGGGATCTCAGACAATACGAAAAAGAGTTTGAACAGGCTGGTGATAGGGATTGGTGATAGGGAACATGACAGTGTTTCCTAGCCTCAGTGCAGTGGGCAGCTGGGAGGAAGTGCTCTTATTCTCCATGGAATTTACAGTGTCCCAAAACTTTTTGGAGTTAGTGCTACAGGATGCACATTTCTGTTTGAAAAAGTTAGCCTTTGCTTTCCTAACTGATTGTGTATATTGGTTCCTGACTTCCCTGAAAAGTTGCATAACGCGGGGGCTGTTCGATGCTAATGCTGTACGCCACAGGATGTTTTTGTGCTGGTCAAGGACAGTCAAGTCTGGGTGAACCAGGGGCTATATCTGTTCTTAGTTCTGAATTCTTTGAATGGGGCATGCTTATTTAAGATGGAGAGGAAAGCACTTTTAAAGAACAACCAGGCATCCTCTACTGACGGAATGAGGTCAATATACATCCAGGATACCCAGGCCAGGTCAATTAGAAAGGCCTGCTCGCTGAAGTGTTTTAGGGAGCATTTGACAGTGATGAGGGGTGGTCGTTTGACCGCGGACCCATTACGGGCACAGGCAATGAGGCAGTGATCGCTGAGATCCTGGTTGAAGACAGCGGAGGTGTATTTAGAGGGTAAATTAGTCAGGATGATATCTATCAGGGTGCCCATGCTAACGGATTTAGGGTTGTACCTGGTAGGTTCCTTGATAATTTGTGTGAGATTGAGGGCATCTAGTTTAGATTGTAGGACGGCCGGGGTGTTAAGCATATCCCAGTTTAGGTCACCAAGCAGTACGAACTCTGAGGATAGATGGGGGTTAATCAATTCACATATGGTGTTCAGGGCACAGTTGGGGGCTGAGGGGGGTCTGTAGCAAGTGGCAACAGTGAGAGACTTATTTCTGGAAAGGTGGATTTTTAGAAGTAGAAGCTCAAACTGTTTGGGCACAGACCTGGATAGTATGATAGTGCTCTGCAGGCTATCTCTACTGTAGATTGCAACTCCTCCCCCTTTGGCAGTTCTATCTAGATGGAAAATGTTGTAGTTGGGAATGGACATTTCAGAATCTTTGGTGGCCTTCCTAAGCCAGGATTCAGGATTCAGACACTGCTAGAACATCAGGGTTGGCGGAGTGTGCTAACGCAGTGAATAACTCAAACTTAGGGAGGAGGCTTCTGATGTTAATATGCAAGAAACCAAGGCTTTTGCGATTACAGAAGTCAACAAATGATAGCGCCTGGGGAGCATGAGTTATACTGGGGGCTACAGGCCCTGGGTTAACCTCTACATCACCAGAGGAACAGAGGAGGAGTAGAATAAGGATACGGCTAAAGGCTTTAAGAACTGGTCTTCTAGTGCGTTGGGTACAGAGAAAAAAAGGGGCCGATTTCCGGGCGTTTTAGAATAGATTCAGGGCATTATGTACAGACAAGGATATGGAAGGATATGAGTACAGTGGAGGTAAACCTAAGCGTTGGGTAAAGATGAAAGAGAGAGCATCACTGGAGGGAACGATTGAGCCAGTCTCCGCGTATGTGGGGGGGTGGGACAAAGGAGCTATCTGAGACAGGTTGAGCAGGACTGGGGGATCTACAGTGAAAAAGTACAGTTAGAACTAACCGAAACAGCAATAGGCGAGGCATATTGACATGGGAGAGTGGCATAAAGCAGTCACAGGTGTTATTCGAGAGAGCTAAGACAACAGCTGGTAATGGCGACAAAAGTTTGAGCTGAGGCTAAACAGATCAACAGGATGGGGTACCGTATAAAGGAACAGTCCAGCAGGCATCAGCTGTGTAGCTGAGTGATCATAAGGTCCAGTGAACAGCAATAAGTAAGTCTGGGAGCAGTTCAGTGGCTGCTACGCTACAGGCACGGCTGGAGGCACGGCTGTTGATTGCGTGTGCTAGCGGGCCAGGGCTAGCAGATGGATCTTCGTGGTCGTCGCAACGGGAAGCCTGTTGAAACCACATCAGACAATTACGTCGGCAGACCAGTCGTGATGGATCGGCGGGGCTCCTTGTCAACACTAGGAGGTCCCGTCCGGTTGACAGAGAGGTAGATAGCCGGGAAATGGGCCTGGCTCGAGGCTAGCTCAAGGCTAACTGGGGTTAGCTTCAGGACAGTGGTGATTAGTGGTGATTAGCCAACAACGACAACAGCCATTCGGTTGCAGCTAGCTAGTTGTGATGATCCGGTGTTAAGTTTCAGTGATTCCGGCAGAAAATCCGATATGCTCTGGCTCGATAGCGCGATGAGCAGACTGGCCAATAATTGTCCAGGCTAGAGCTGGCTGGTAGGTAGTGCAGGCCACAGCCACGGACAATGGTGAAGACCGCTAACGGTGGTTAATAGCAAGTAGCTAGTTAGCTGGCTAGCTGGCTAGTTTCAGCCAGAGGTTCTGGATTAAAATGTATAAAGAAATAATAGAATCCGTTCCATATTGGGTGAGGCGGGTTGCAGGAAAGTATATTTAGTTAAAGGATGGAAAGTGAGATTGAGAAATATATACAAAAAATTAAAAAAAACTGGCTATTTACATGAGGACACTACAGAAAACACGACCGCACTGCTATGCCATCTTGGATACAAGCAGCAATTTGCAGCAATTCAACCATGAAGGCCTGATTCACACAGTCCCATCTGAACAGTTGATGTTGAGATGTGTCTGTTACTTGAACTCTGTGAAGCATTTATTTGGGCTGCAATTTCCGAGGCTGGTAACTCTAATGAATGTATCCTCTGCAGCAGAGGTAACTCTGGGTCTTCCATTGCTGTTGTGGTCCTCATTAGAGCCAGTTTCATCATAGCGCTTGATGGTTTTTGCGACTGCACTTGAAGAAACTTTAAAATTTCTTGAAATGTTCTGTATTGATTGACTTTCATGTCTTAAAGTAATGATGGACTGTCGTTTCTCTTTGCTTATTTGAGCTGTTCTTGCCATAATATGGACTTGGTTTTTTACCAAATAGGGCTATCTTCTATATACCACATCCTACCTTGTCACAATACAACTGATTTGGTTCAAACGTATTAAGAAGGATAGAAATTCCACAAATCAACTTTTAACAAGGGATTTCATTTAAATGCATTCCAGGTGACTACCTAGGTGTCCAAACGTTTGACTGGTAGTGTATGTATTTGTCTCTCTGAAATAGATTTTAAACAAATACATGTCTGTCATTGAACACTGATAGAAAATTAGAAAACAGAATATCTCTCTATGCTGAATAAAATGAAGGTTCTTAAATGGTTCTAACTCAGCTCTTCAGGTTCCTTGGAGAACTCTTGCCTGATAAAGAACCTTTGAGGTAAGTGGGTTCTGGATGTGGCATCTACAGTTCTTTAGAAATCTAACCTGGTTCCCCTATAGCATCGCTCTCAAGAATCTTATTTGGTTCCAACTACATTTTTAAGAGTGTATAGGTGTCCGAAATGGAACCCTATTCCCTGTATAGTGCACTACTTTAGACCAGAGAATGGCACCCTATTCCCTGTATAGTGAACTACTTTAGACCAGAGAATGGCACCCTATTCCCTGTATAGTGCACTACGTTTGACCAGAGCACCCTATTCCCTGTATAGTGCACTACGTTTGACCAGAGCACCCTATTCCCTATTTAGTGCACTACTTTAGACCAGAGAATGGCACCCTATTCCCTATATAGTGCACTACTTTAGACCAGAGAATGGCACCCTATTCCCTGTATAGTGCACTACATTTCATCAGAACAAGGGAATAGGGTGCTAGGCCCAGTGGAGAGTCAGAACAGTCCTGATAATATACCCCTGCTAGGCCCAGTGGAGAGTCAGAACAGTCCTGATAATATGCCCCTACTAGGCCCAGTGGAGAGTCAGAACAGTCCTGATAATATACCCCTACTAGGCCCAGTGGAGAGTCAGAACAGTCCTGATAATATACCCCTGCTAGGCCCAGTGGAGAGTCAGAACAGTCCTGATAATATACCCCTACTAGGCCCAGTGGAGAGTCAGAACAGTCCTGATAATATACCCCTACTAGGCCCAGTGGAGAGTCAGAACAGTCCTGATAATATACCCCTGCTAGGCCCAGTGGAGAGTCAGAACAGTCCTGATAATATACCCCTGCTAGGCCCAGTGGAGAGTCAGAACAGTCCTGATAATATACCCCTACTAGGCCCAGTGGAGAGTCAGAACAGTCCTGATAATATGCCCCTACTAGGCCCAGTGGAGAGTCAGAACAGTCCTGATAATATGCCCCTACTAGGCCCAGTGGAGAGTCAGAACAGTCCTGATAATATACCCCTACTAGGCCCAGTGGAGAGTCAGAACAGTCCTGATAATATACCCCTACTAGGCCCAGTGGAGAGTCAGAACAGTCCTGATAATATACCCCTACTAGGCCCAGTGGAGAGTCAGAACAGTCCTGATAATATACCCCTACTAGGCCCAGTGGAGAGTCAGAACAGTCCTGATAATATACCCCTGCTAGGCCCAGTGGAGAGTCAGAACAGTCCTGATAATATGCCCCTACTAGGCCCAGTGGAGAGTCAGAACAGTCCTGATAATATGCCCCTACTAGGCCCAGTGGAGAGTCAGAACAGTCCTGATAATATACCCCTACTAGGCCCAGTGGAGAGTCAGAACAGTCCTGATAATATGCCCCTACTAGGCCCAGTGGAGAGTCAGAACAGTCCTGATAATATACCCCTACTAGGCCCAGTGGAGAGTCAGAACAGTCCTGATAATATACCCCTACTAGGCCCAGTGGAGAGTCAGAACAGTCCTGATAATATACCCCTGCTAGGCCCAGTGGAGAGTCAGAACAGTCCTGATAATATACCCCTGCTAGGCCCAGTGGAGAGTCAGAACAGTCCTGATAATATACCCCTACTAGGCCCAGTGGAGAGTCAGAACAGTCCTGATAATATACCCCTACTAGGCCCAGTGGAGAGTCAGAACAGTCCTGATAATATACCCCTGCTAGGCCCAGTGGAGAGTCAGAACAGTCCTGATAATATACCCCTGCTAGGCCCAGTGGAGAGTCAGAACAGTCCTGATAATATACCCCTACTAGGCCCAGTGGAGAGTCAGAACAGTCCTGATAATATACCCCTACTAGGCCCAGTGGAGAGTCAGAACAGTCCTGATAATATGCCCCTACTAGGCCCAGTGGAGAGTCAGAACAGTCCTTATATAAGGCCCGTCTCTCTGTGTCACTCACTTTTTCTCTCTCTCTCTCTGCCTGCCAGCCTTTCTCTCCAGATCATGTTCCTGCTGCCTACTCCCCCTTTGAATGCCCTGCTTCATTCAGGCCCTCTCTCACTCTTACTGGGCCTCACTGTCTGGCAACGTCATCATGATTAAATGTGAAACATTAGCCATCCTGCCAAAAGAAAGACGGGGTGGAAGGGTGGGGGGTGGGGGGGGGTTGGGGTTAGCGGGGACCGTAGTTTGGAATGTATTTTCTGTTTGTCATACATGCCGGGGAAAATGAAAGCAGATGGAGTAGAGAGGAGAGGGGAGAGGAGAAGGAGAAGGAGGAGGAGAAGGAGAGGGGAGAGGATAGGAGGAGAGAGGAGAAGGAGAGGAGAAGGAGAGGGGAGAGGATAGGAGGAGAGAGGAGAAGGAGAGGAGAAGGAGAGGGGAGAGGATAGGAGGAGAGAGGAGAAGGAGAGGGGAGAGGATAGGAGGAGAGAGGAGAAGGAGAGGGGAGAGGATAGGAGGAGAGGATAGGAGGAGAGAGGAGAAGGAGAGGAGAAGGAGAGGGGAGAGGATAGGAGGAGAGAGGAGAAGGAGAGGAGAAGGAGAGGGGAGAGGATAGGAGGAGAGTGGAGAAGGAGAGGAGAAGGAGAGGGGAGAGGATAGGAGGAGAGAGGAGAAGGAGAGGAGAAGGAGAGGGGAGAGGATAGGAGGAGAGAGGAGAAGGAGAGGAGAAGGAGAGGGGAGAGGATAGGAGGAGAGAGGAGAAGGAGAGGGGAGAGGATAGGAGGAGAGGATAGGAGTAGAGAGGAGAAGGAGAGGAGAAGGAGAGGGGAGAGGATAGGAGGAGAGAGGAGAAGGAGAGGAGAAGGAGAGGGGAGAGGATAGGAGGAGAGAGGAGAAGGAGAGGAGAAGGAGAGGGGAGAGGATAGGAGGAGAGAGGAGAAGGAGAGGAGAAGGAGAGGGGAGAGGATAGGAGGAGAGAGGAGAAGGAGAGGAGAAGGAGAGGGGAGAGGATAGGAGGAGAGAGGAGAAGGAGAGGAGAAGGAAAAAGAACGTTCATCAAGGGCCTCCTCTCTCTCTCTCTCTCTCTCAATTCAATAGACTTTATTGACATGTCAAGTTAAATTACTTACATTGTCAAAGTATAGATATAACAAAAATGGTGGGACCAACAGCAATAATAATAGTAGTAGTGGAAATGGGATTACCATTAACAGCAACTACAACAACAATATTAATGAGAACAACATTAAAGCAATAGTAGTCGACCAGCCTCAACCTGACTGAGAAGACACATTACATTTACATTTACGTCATTTAGCAGACACTCTTATCCAGAGCGACTTACAAATTGGTGCATTCACCTTATAGCCAGTGGGATAACCACTTTACAATGTATATTTTCTTAATTTGTGTCTTTTTTGGGGGGAGGCGGGGGGGGGGATGGGTTGGGGTAAGGGGGGGGGGGGTAGAAGGATTACTTTATCCTATCCCAGGTATTCCTTAAAGAGGTGGGGTTTCAAATGTCTCCGGAAGGTGGTGAGTGACTCCGCTGTCCTGGTGTCGTGAGGGAGCTTGTTCCACCATTGGGGTGCCAGAGCAGCGAACAGTTTTGACTGGGCTGAGAGGGAACTATGCTTCCGCAGAGGTAGGGGAGCCAGCAGACCAGAGGTGGATGAACGCAATGCCCTCGTTTGGGTGTAAGGGCTGATCAGAGCCTGAAGGTACGGAGGTGCCGTTCCCCTCACAGCTCCGTAGGCAAGCACCATGGTCTTGTAGCAGATGCAAGCTTCAACTGGAAGCCAGTGGAGTGTGCGGAGGAGCGGGGTGACGTGAGAGAACTTGGGAAGGTTGAACACCAGATGGGCTGCGGCATTCTGGATGAGTTGTAGGGGTTTAATGGCACAGGCAGGGAGCCCAGCCAACAGCGAGTTGCAGTAATCCAGACGGGAGATGACAAGTGCCTGGATTAGGACCTGTGCCGCTTCCTGTGTAAGGCAGGGCCGTACTCTCCGAATGTTGTAAAGCATGAACCTACAGGATCGGGTCACCGCCTTGATGTTAGCGGAGAACGACAGGGTGTTGTCCAGGGTCACGCCAAGGCTCTTCGCACTCTGGGAGGAGGACACAACTGAGTTGTCACCCGTGATGGCGAGATCATGGAACAGGCAGTCCTTCCCCGGGAGGAAGAGCAGCTCCGTCTTGCCAAGGTTCAGCTTGAGGTGGTGATCCGTCATCCATACTGATATGTCTGCCAGACATGCAGAGATGCGATTCGCCACCTGGTTATCAGAAGGGGGAAAGGAAAAGATTAGTTGTGTGTCGTCTGCGTAGCAATGATAGGAGAGGCCATGTGAGGAAATGACAGAGCCAAGTGACTTGGTGTATAGCGAGAATAGGAGAGGGCCTAGAACTGAGCCCTGGGGGACACCAGTGGTGAGAGCACGTGGTGCGGAGACAGCTTCTCGCCACGCCACTTGGTAGGAGCGACTGGTCAGGTAGGACGCAATCCAAGAGTGAGCCGCGCCGGAGATGCCCAGCTCGGAGAGGGTGGAGAGGAGGATCTGATGGTTCACAGTATCAAAGGCAGCAGACAGGTCTAGAAGGACAAGAGCAGAGGAGAGAGAGTTAGCTTTAGCAGTGTGGAGAGCCTCCGTGACACAGAGAAGAGCAGTCTCAGTTGAATGACCAGTCTTGAAACCTGACTGGTTTGGATCAAGAAGGTCATTCTGAGAGAGCTAGTAAGAGAGTTGGCTAAAGACGGCACGCTCAATAGTTTTGGAGAGAAAAGAAAGAAGGGATACTGGTCTGTAGTTGTTGACATCAGAGGGATCGAGTGTTGGTTTTTTGAGAAGGGGTGCAACTCTCGCTCTCTTGAAGACGGAAGGGACATAGCCAGCGGTCAAGGATGAGTTGATCAGCGAGGTGAGGTAAGGGAGAATGTCACCGGAGATGGTCTGGAGGAAAGAGGAGGGGATAGGGTCAAGCGGGCAGGTTGTTGGGCGGCCTGCCGTCACAAGTCGCAAGATTTTATCTGGAGAGAGAGGGGAGAAAGAAGTCAAAGCATACACATGACATGGTATGAAAGACAAAACAAAACAGGAAATATTATTGACATTACATTACACTTTTCACTGGCTGTCCCTCAGGTTGTGGCAGGAGGACACACATTTGGCTGCCAAAATTGCGCATTTTGGCTTTTCACCCAATAAATATATATATCCATTTATATCCATATATTTGATTTTTTCTTCATCTTTTATAGTTTCAAATTCTTTGTACTGAATGATAATTTTGGGAAAGAAAGATTCTCTTAGGTCTGAGTATTTGTCAAAGTGTAATAGGAAATGCAGCTCTGTCTCTACCTCTCCCCGGGGGCAGAGTGAGCACAGCCTGTCCTCTCTGGGCAGCCAGGTTTGCCTGTGACGACCGGTCTCTATAGCCAGACTGTGCTCACTGAGTCTGTACCTAGTCATTGTTTTCCTCAGTCACAGTGGTCAGATAGTCTGCCACCATGTACTGTCTGCTTAGAGCCAAATAGCATTGAAGTGTACTTTGATTTTCTGTGGTGTCTTTCCAATAGGTGATATATTTTTCTTTTTGTTTTGTGATGATTTGGTTGGGCCAGATTTTCTGAGTGCTGTCCTGAGGCTCTATGAGGTTGGTTTTGGTTAGTGAACTGAGCCTCAGAACCAGCTGGCTGAGGGGACTCTTCTCTTGTTTCATCTCTTGACATTGTAGAACTGTGTGATGGAATTTGGGGTCACTTGTTTTTAGATGGTTGTAAAATTTGATGGCTCTTTTTTCTATTCGAATAAGGATGGGGTATTGCCCAATTCTGCTCTACATGCGTTATTTTGAGTTTTTCTTTGCACTTGCATTACAGTTTTGCAAAACTCTGCATGCAGTATTTCGATTGGATGTTTGTCCCATTTGGTAAATTCAGTATTAGAGAGCGGACCCCATACTTCGCTGCCATATAGGGCAATTGGTTCTATAACTGATTGGAAAATTTTGAGCCAAATTCTAATTGGAATTTCGATTTTAATGTTCCTTTTAATGGCATAGAATGCTCTTCTTGCTTTGTCTCTCAGCTCATTCACTGCCATGTGAAAACTACCTGTGTTGCTGATATTTAGTCCTAGATACGTGTATTTTTTGGTGTGTTCTAATAGAACTGTGTCCAAATATAATTTATATTTGTCATCCTGATTTCCGGACCTTTTTTGGAATATCATTATATTCGGGGTTTTTAGATTAACGGTCAGGGCCCAGGTCTGACAGAACCTGTGCAGATGATCTAGATGCTGCTGTAACCCCTCCTTAGTGGGAGACAGTAGCACCAGGTCATCTGCGTACAGCAGACACTTGATTTCAGTGTTGTGTAGGGTGAGACCAGGTGCTGCCGATTCTTCTAATGTTTTTGCCAATTAATTAATGTAGATGTTAAATAGTGTTGGACTTATTGGGCAGCCCTGTTTCACTCCACGTCCCTGAGAGAAGAATTCTGTTTGCTTGTTGCCAATTTTAACCGCATATTTGTTTTTAGTGTACATTGATTTAATAACATAATATGTTTCCCCTCCAATACCACTTTCTATTCGTTTATAAAAAAGAACTTCGTGCTAAATTGAATCAAATTATTTCTTGAAGTCTACAAAACACGAGTAGATTTTGCCTTTGTTTTGGTTTACTTGTTTGGCAATTAGAGTGTGGAGGGTGTAAATGTGGTCTGTTGTACGATCATTTAAAAAAAATCCAATCTGGCTTCTGCTCAGGACGTTGTGTTCATCAAGGAAATGATGTAGTCTGCTGTTTATGATACTGCAGATAATTTTCCCGAAGTTGCTGTTAACGCAAATTCCTCTGAGAAAATACCTGCAGTTAGGATAATGTTGAAGAGTTTGAGTATAGCAAATTTGAATTTGTGGTCTGTATATTTGATCATTTCATTTAAAATACCATCAGCATCACAGGCCTTTTCGGGTTGGAGAGTGCAAAGTTTTTCCAATAATTATTGTTCTGTAATTGGGGTATCCACAGGATTCTGATAGTCTTTGACTGCTGATTCAAGGATTTGTAATTGTTCTTGTATATCTTGTTGTTCTGGGCTCTTTGTTATATTGCTGTAGAGGTTTGCAAAGTGATTTCTCCACATATCCCCATTTTGGATAGCCAATTCCTCATGATGAGGTTTGTTGAATTTATTCCAATTCTCCCAGAAGTGGTTTGATTCAATGGATTCCTCAATTACATCCAGCTTATTTCTAATGTGCTGTTCCTTTTTTTGTTCTTAGGGTGTGTTTGTATTGCTTCAGTGTTTCCCCATATTGAAGGCATATATTTTTGTTTTCTGGGTCTCTGTGTTTTTGATTAGATATATTTCTCAATGACCTTCTTAGATTCTTGCAATCATTATCAAACAATTTTTCATGATCTATTATTTTTGGTTTGCTCTTATGTTTCTTAAGATTAGCCAAGGAGGCTAATTTGTCAAATATAAAGTTTATGTTCCAAACGGCCAAATTTACACCTTCATTGCTGTAGGAGAATGTTAAGGCAAAAAAGTTGTCCAGGAGAGATTGTATTTTTTGGCTACTAATTGCTTTTTGGTAGATTTCTGTACTATTTGCATGGTGTAACATGTTGTAATTACCATTTGGCTGTAGGGAACATGTTGTAATTACCATTTGGCTGTAGGGAACATGGTGTAATTACCATTTGGCTGTAGGGAACATGTTGTAATTACCATTTGGCTGTAGGGAACATGTTGTAATTACCATTTGGCTGTAGGGAACATGGTGTAATTACCATTTGGCTGTAGGGAACATGTTGTAATTACCATTTGGCTGTAGGGAACATGTTGTAATTACCATTTGGCTGAAGGGAACATGTTGTAATTACCATTTGGCTGTAGGGAACATGGTGTAATTACCATTTGGCTGAAGGGAACATGTTGTAATTACCATTTGGCTGTAGGGAACATGGTGTAATTACCATTTGGCTGTAGGGAACATGTTGTAATTACCATTTGGCTGTAGGGAACATGTTGTAATTACCATTTGGCTGTAGGGAACATGGTGTAATTACCATTTGGCTGTAGGGAACATGTTGTAATTACCATTTGGCTGTAGGGAACATGTTGTAATTACCATTTGGCTGAAGGGAACATGTTGTAATTACCATTTGGCTGTAGGGAACATGTTGTAATTACCATTTGGCTGTATGGAACATGTTGTAATTACCATTTGGCTGTAGGGAACATGTTGTAATTACCATTTGGCTGTAGGGAACATGTTGTAATTACCATTTGGCTGTAGGGAACATGTTGTAATTACCATTTGGCTGTATGGAACATGTTGTAATTACCATTTGGCTGTAGGGAACATGTTGTAATTACCATTTGGCTGTAGGGAACATGTTGTAATTACCATTTGGCTGTAGGGAACATGGTGTAATTACCATTTGGCTGTAGGGAACATGTTGTAATTACCATTTGGCTGTAGGGAACATGTTGTAATTACCATTTGGCTGTAGGGAACATGTTGTAATTACCATTTGGCTGTAGGGAACATGTTGTAATTACCATTTGGCTGTAGGGAACATGTTGTAATTACCATTTGGCTGTAGGGAACATGGTGTAATTACCATTTGGCTGTATGGAACATGTTGTAATTACCATTTGGCTGTAGGGAACATGGTGAAATTACCATTTGGCTGTAGGGAACATGTTGTAATTACCATTTGGCTGTAGGGAACATGGTGTAATTACCATTTGGCTGTAGGGAACATGGTGTAATTACCATTTGGCTGTAGGGAACATGTTGTAATTACCATTTGGCTGTAGGGAACTACTAATTGCTTTTTGGTAGATACAGTGGCTTGTGAAAGTATTCACCCCCCTTGGCATTTTTCCTATTCTGTTGCCTTACAACCTGGAATTAAAATAGATTTTTTTGGTGTTTGTATCATTTCATTTACACAACATGCCTACCACTTTGAAGATGCAAAATATGTTTTATTGTGAAACAAACAAGAAGACAATAAAAAAGAACTTGAGCGTGCATAACTATTCACCCCCCCCCCCCCCCCCCCCCAAAGTCCATACCTTGTAGAGCCACCTTTTGCAGCAATTACAGCTGCAAGTCTCTTGGGGTATGTCTCTATAAGCTTGGCACATCTAGCCACTGGGATTGTTGCCCATTATTCAAGGCAAAACTGCTCCAGCTCCTTCAAATTGAATGGGTTCTGCTGGTGTAGAGCAATCTTTAAGTCATACCACGGATTCTCAATTGGATTGAGGTCTGGGCTTTGACTAGGCCATTCCAAGACATTTAAATGCTTCCCCTTAAACCACTCAAGTGTTGCTTTAGCAGTATGCTTAGGGTCCTTGTCCTGCTGGAAGGTGAACCTCCGTCCCAGTCTCAAATCTCTGGAAGACTGAAACAGGTTTCCCTCAAGAATTTCCCTGTATTTAGCGCCATCCATCATTCCTTCAATTCTGACCAGTTTCCCAGTCCCTGCCGATGGAAAAACATCCCCACAGCATGATGCTGCCACCACCATGCTTCACTGTGGGGATGGTGTTCTCTGGGTGATGAGAGGTGTTGGGTTTGCGCCAGACATAGCGTTTTCCTTGATGGCCAAAAAGCTCAATTTGAGTCTAATCTGACCATTGTACCTTCTTCCATATGTTTGGGAAGTCTCCCACATGGCTTTTGGCGAACACCAAACGTGTTTGCTTACTGTTTCTTTAAGTAATGGCTTTTTTCTGGCCACTCTTCCGTAAAGCCCAGCTCTGTGGAGTGTACGGCTTAAAGTGGTCCTATGGACATATACTCCAATCTCCACTATGGAGTTTTGCAGCTCCTTCAGTGTTATCTTTGGTCTCTTTGTTGCCTCTCTGATTAATGCCCTCCTTGCCTGGTCCGTGAGTTTTGGTGGGCGGCCCTCTCTTGGTAGGTTTGTTGTGGTGCCATATTCTTTCCATTTTTTAACAATGGATTTAATGGTGCTCCGTGGGATGTTCAAAGTTTCTGATATTTTTTTATAACCCAACCCTGATCTGTACTTCTCCACAACTTTGTCCCTAACCTGCTTGGAGAGCTCCTTGGTCTTCATGGTGCCGCTTGCTTGGTGGTGCCCCTTGCTTAGTGGTGTTGCAGACTCTGGGGCCTTTCAGAACAGGTGTATATATACTGAGATCATGTGACAGATCATGTGACACTTAGATTGCACACAGGTGGACTTTATTTAACTAATTATGTGACTTTTGAAGGTACTTTGTTGCACCATATCTTATTTAGGGGCTTCATAGCAAAGGGGGTGAATACATATGCACGCACCACATTTCCGTTATTTATTTTTTTGAATTTTTTGAAACAAGTAATTTTTTTCATTTCACTTCACCAATTTGGACTGTTTTGTGTATGTCCATTACATGAAATCCAAATAAAAATCCATTAAAATTACAGATTGTAATGCAACAAAATAGGAAAAAACGCCATGGGGGATGAATTATTTTGCAAGGCACTGTATCTGTACTGTTTGCACTCCATCTATAGGTCTGTTTAGTACCATGTAATTTATTGGGCCGTGATACTTCATGGTTGGGTTCTGCTCTTCTCAGATACACTGTGATTTTACTGTGGTCTGAGAGAGGTGCTAGTGGGCTGACTGTGAAGGCTTTGAGAGACTCTGGGTTGAGGTCGGTGATGAAGTAGTCTACAGTACTGCTGCCAAGGGATGAGCTGTAGGTGAACCTTCCAAAAGAGTCCCCTCTTAGCCTACCGTTGACTTTGTACAGACCCAGTGTTCGACAGAGCTTCAGGAGCTGTACTCCATTTTTGTTTTTCACTGTCACGATCGTCTAACAGAGATGAGGACCAAGGCGCAGCGTTGCAGGCAAACATACTCTTTATTAGAGACACGATCAAAACCAACAAAACGATAACGTGACAGTTCACGGTCTAACACAACAGACTAGAAACAAGATCCCACAAACTCTGTGGGGAAACAGGCTGCTAAAGTATGGTTCTCAATCAGAGACAACAAGCAACAGCTGAATCACGTTGCCTCTGATTGAGAACCACACTGGCCAACATAGAACAACAATACTAGAAAGTGAAACCTAGAACAAAACACATAGACTTTACACACCCTGGCTCAACATATTAGAGTCCCCAGAGCCAGGGCGTGACAGTACCCCCCCCCTAAAGGCGCGGACTCCGACCGCGCCCACCAAATACCACAGGGGAGGGACCGGGTGGGCACTCCGCTCAGGCGGCGGATCCGGCTCCGGGCCTATTCCCCGCTCCCTCTCCAACCCCCCAAAGTACCCCTGGTCCGGTCTGGCCCCGCTGGCCGGAGCTGGACTGCACACTGGTGGAGCGGATTGCTCTAGCTCCGGCGTGAAGCATCTGACCGGTGCCGGACCAGCCACCGGTGGAACAGGCACGGGCCGTGCCGGACTGACGACGCACACCACTGGCTTGGTGTGGGGAGCAGGAGCGGGCCGAGCCGGCCTGACGAAACGCACCACTGACTTGGTGCGGGGAGCAGGAGCGGGCCGGACCGGGCTGACGAAGCGCACCACTGACTTGGTGCGGGGAGCAGGAACGGGCCGAGCCGGGCTGACGAAACGCACCACTGACTTGGTGCGGGGAGCAGGAGCGGGCCGAGCCGGGCTGACGAAACGCACCACTGACTTGGTGCGGGGAGCAGGAGCGGGCCGGACTGGGCTGACGAAACGCACCACTGACTTGGTGCGGGGAGCAGGAACGGGCCGAGCCGGGCTGACGAAACGCACCACTGAATTGGTGCGGGGAGCAGGAACGGGCCGTGCCAGGCTGACGAAGCGCACCACTGACTTGGTGCGGGGAGCAGGAACGGGCCGAGCCGTACTGGGAACACACACCACTGGCCCTACGTGGGGATCAGGAACAGGCCGGACCGGACTGGCAACACACGCCAGTACCTCTCGCCGTGCCTCTACATCCTCCTTCCTCCTGGTGACCAGTGACTCCCGTAACCTGGCGGCCTCCTGCTGCCCCGTCGTCCACGGCGTTAGCCCCCCCCTAAAAAATTTATGGGCTTCACTCCTACCCGTGGACCAGGTCTCCATGCTTCTCGCCAGCCTTTCGCCCTTCTGCCTCCACGTCAAGCCCCTCTCTTCCTCACATGGCTTGACCCAGTCGAGGAGGCGAAGGAGATCCGCTAGAGATCTCTCAGGCGCTGGCTCCTGGACTTGCTGCTTGGTCCAGTCTTGGTGGGATCTTCTGTCACGATCGTCTAACAGAGATGAGGACCAAGGCGCAGCGTTGCAGGCAAACATACTCTTTATTAGAGACACGATCAAAACCAACAAAACGATAACGTGACAGTTCACGGTCTAACACAACAGACTAGAAACAAGATCCCACAAACTCTGTGGGGAAACAGGCTGCTAAAGTATGGTTCTCAATCAGAGACAACAAGCAACAGCTGAATCACGTTGCCTCTGATTGAGAACCACACTGGCCAACATAGAACAACAATACTAGAAAGTGAAACCTAGAACAAAACACATAGACTTTACACACCCTGGCTCAACATATTAGAGTCCCCAGAGCCAGGGCGTGACATTCACTTTGTCATAGTTGTTTCTGGTGGGGTAGGAAAGGTTGTTGCTTCCCGGTAGGTGTTTGTCCCCATGACTGTTAATAGTGTCTAGTTCTTCTGCTGTTCTAGCATTCAGGTCTCCACAGACCAGCCCCTTGCCTTGGGCCTGAAAGTGACTAATCTCCCCCTCTAGAATGGAGAAACACTCTTCATTGAAGTAGCGTGACTCTGAGGGGGGAATGTGTGTGGCACAGAGGAAGACGTTTTTAACTGTTAAGATAGCATCCTTGTTGAATTTTAACGAGATAAAGAATTCTCCTCTTTTGATCAATTTGATTGAATTAGTTAGTTCAGATTTATACCATATTAGCATTCCCCCTGAGTCTCTGCCCTGTGTGATTCCTTTTAATTTGGTGGATGGTACGATTATTTCCCTATAACCTAGTGGACAGCCAGTGGAAACATCACCTCTGCACCATGTTTCCTGTAGTACTACAATATCAACATCATACATTTCTTCAAGGAAGTCTGGGTTTCTGCTCTTTAGCCCAAAAACAGAGGACTTCAATCCTTGTAAATTCCAACATGCAATGTAAAAATATTTCATAACTGTTTTTTCTTTACCTTCAAAATGAGATAAACACTCACAATCCAACAAGAACTATTAAAATAGGATTTTACAATTAACGTAAACTCTTATTATGCAAATGTGATTTGTTTATCATTTAAGATAGTATTTGTGTCATGCCACTTGGGTGGATGTAGTGTGAGGATGGTGGAGTTCTTGTGCTCATCTTACCATGACCCTCGGCCTATCACATGTGAGCATAGTAGATTCAGCATTTGTTTAATGTCACTCATTTCGTTGGTGGGAGCTGGGCCCGTTGCTCCTCTCAAAGCTTGTGCATAGCTCTGTCTGCCGGGCTGTGGCTCCTCCAGGTGTTGGTCTGCGGTGGGGGGGAGGGGGTTGGTAGTCCTTGTCTGGGTGGGTCTGAAGCTGGGCTGGGGTGGTCTGTGCTGCGCTGGATGTGGTGGGCATTGAGGTTGGTGGTGCTGTGGCCGTGGCTGGGGGGTCCAGGGTGCTGGTCCGGGGTGTTGTCTCTGTGATCTCGGGGGGGTGGAGATTGCTTCCTGGGTGGAGAGGTCGGGCTGCGGTTGAAAGCGACGTCCTTGAGAGTCTTGGCAAGGATGGGGACTGTCTCCCTGTACAGGTGAACATGGTCATAGAGACAGTCCAGATTGAGGGTGGGATGGTGGGCCAGGTGTACATTGGGTCGCAGGACACAGTCCCGGGAGAGGCTGGCGTTTATTCTTTGGATTGTGGCAGGGTGGAAGTCCTTCCTCTGTAGAAGGGTTGACACCACGATCCTTGAGTTGGGGAAGATTGCGGAGGCCTTCTCAATCACTCCCTGTAGTGAAGTCGCCACCCTCTCCTGCTGAGCACGCAGGTCTTTGCTTCCGGTGTGTATGATTATGTGGCTTGGCGACCCGAGCTGGGCCTTATCAAGCAGCTCCATGGCACTCTGCGTTGTTGGGCACCACACCTTTCTCGTTTTGTGTCTAGGGAAAAGTTTCTTCTCCTGAACAAACTTCCCATTTGAGTCCATCAACAGGACGATCTCAGCCAGTGATTCTTCTGGACTGGAGGGGGTAGAGTGGGGGCTGGTGGGTGTTGGAGCTGGGGTGTGGCTGGTCTGTGCCGGTGCCGCTGTCAGTGGAAGGCTGTTCTGTGGGCTGGGGGGAGGCGTGCTGCAGGCAGGGCTGTGGAGGCCTGGCTGGTTGAGGTGGGCTCCTCTGCTGTGTGATGGCAGGTCATAGAGTGGTGATCTAGCTGCTCCTGCAGCCTGTCCTCTGTTCTCTTTCTCTCCTGCAGCTCCTCTCTTAGTGTGGTCAGCTCGTTATTACTGCTCTGCCTGTCTTTTTGGAGCTCTCTCACCTCCTTTGTTAGATCAGCCAATTCTCTGTTGAGTCCGTCTCTCTCTTGCTGAACTTCTTTCAGCTGTGTTGCAAGGCGGCTGTCCTGCTCTGTCCGCACTGTGGTTAGGAGCTCCTCTAAGGTGTGGATGTCTGGTTGCTGTTTGCTCACGCTCTCCCTGAGCAGGACCACCTCCCCCTCCAGTTTGGTGAACTGATCCCTCATGGCAGCCATGGTGGTGAGGAGGGCCTGAGCCTGCTCTGCACTGAGGGGGTCTGTCTCCTCCTGGGGCGTCTCCTCCACTATGGTGGAAGAGAGGTGCTGGATGTGCCTTTTTGGGTGGGGATAGTGGGGGTGAGGGTGGTGCTGGTGGAGTTTGTCTTGTGGGAGGGCATGTCACTGGTGGTGTCCTTCTCTCACTCTGCTCTTTCCTTAATGGTCTGAAAGTCTGTTTCAAACAGCCTAAGGTTACCTTGTACCATGACAGTCCTAGTCTTGTAGAGGTTGATTGGTATCATGGTGCTGTCAGGGTCGTCTGTCTCTTGGACTTTCAGTTTCCACCCGTTACAGATTCCCTCTTTCTTTACGGATGGGTAGTGAGAGCAGACTGCTGAGCCCCATGCATTTGGCTGGTCAGTGTGAAAGATGAGATTACTCAATTCCCCGTTTTTGTAGAGGTCTGCGAAAAGGGTTTCTGGCCTTCCTTTTAGTAGTTTCTGTTTAAAAGCTCTCCTCGTTGTGTCATTTTTTGCCCCTGGAGGGTAGAGATTGGACTCAGCGCTGAGGGGGAGTGGGGACATGGTGCCTGTGGCCTCTGGAGGGTAGAGAATGGACTCAGCGCTGAGGGGGAGTGGGGACATGGTGCCTGTGGGCTCTGGAGGGTAGAGAATGGACTCAGCGCTGAGGGGGAGTGGGGACATGGTGCCTGCGGCCTCTGGAGGGTAGAGAATGGACTCAGCGCTGAGGGGGAGTGGGGACATGGTGCCTGTGGGCTCTGGAGGGTAGAGAATGGACTCAGCGCTGAGGGGGAGTGGGGACATGGTGCCTGTGGCCTCTGGAGGGTAGAGAATGGACTCAGCGCTGAGGGGGAGTGGGGACATGGTGCCTGTGGCCTCTGGAGGGTAGAGAATGGACTCAGCGCTGAGGGGGAGTGGGGACATGGTGCCTGTGGGCTCTGGAGGGTAGAGAATGGACTCAGCGCTGAGGGGGAGTGGGGACATGGTGCCTGTGTGCTCTGGAGGCTAGAGAATGGACTCAGCGCTGAGGGGGAGTGGGGACATGGTGCCTGTGGCCTCTGGAGGGTAGAGAATGGACTCAGCGCTGAGGGGGAGTGGGGACATGGTGCCTGTGGGCTCTGGAGGGTAGAGAATGGACTCAGCGCTGAGGGGGAGTGGGGACATGGTGCCTGTGGCCTCTGGAGGGTAGAGAATGGACTCAGCGCTGAGGGGGAGTGGGGACATGGTGCCTGTGGGCTCTGGAGGGTAGAGAATGGACTCAGCGCTGAGGGGGAGTGGGGACATGGTGCCTGTGGCCTCTGGAGGGTAGAGAATGGACTCAGCGCTGAGGGGGAGTGGGGACATGGTGCCTGTGGCCTCTGGAGGGTAGAGAATGGACTCAGCGCTGAGGGGGAGTGGGGACATGGTGCCTGTGGCCTCTGGAGGGTAGAGAATGGACTCAGCGCTGAGGGGGAGTGGGGACATGGTGCCTGTGGCCTCTGGGGGGGTAGAGAATGGACTCAGCGCTGAGGGGGAGTGGGGACATGGTGCCTGTGGGCTCTGGAGGGTAGAGAATGGACTCAGCGCTGAGGGGGAGTGGGGACATGGTGCCTGTGGCCTCTGGAGGGTAGAGAATGGACTCAGCGCTGAGGGGGAGTGGGGACATGGTGCCTGTGGGCTCTGGAGGGTAGAGAATGGACTCAGCGCTGAGGGGGAGTGGGGACATGGTGCCTGTGGCCTCTGGAGGGTAGAGAATGGACTCAGCGCTGAGGGGGAGTGGGGACATGGTGCCTGTGGGCTCTGGAGGGTAGAGAATGGACTCAGCGCTGAGGGGGAGTGGGGACATGGTGCCTGTGGCCTCTGGAGGGTAGAGAATGGACTCAGCGCTGAGGGGGAGTGGGGACATGGTGCCTGTGGCCTCTGGAGGGTAGAGAATGGACTCAGCGCTGAGGGGGAGTGGGGACATGGTGCCTGTGGCCTCTGGAGGGTAGAGAATGGACTCAGCGCTGAGGGGGAGTGGGGACATGGTGCCTGTGGCCTCTGGAGGGTAGAGAATGGACTCAGCGCTGAGGGGGAGTGGGGACATGGTGCCTGTGGCCTCTGGAGGGTAGAGAATGGACTCAGCGCTGAGGGGGAGTGGGGACATGGTGCCTGTGGCCTCTGGAGGGTAGAGAATGGACTCAGCGCTGAGGGGGAGTGGGGACATGGTGCCTGTGGCCTCTGGAGGGTAGAGAATGGACTCAGCGCTGAGGGGGAATGGGGTCATGGTGCCTGTGGCCTCTGCTACTGCTGCTGCTGCTCTGTTCTGCTGCACCAGTTTAGTTTGTCTGCTGCTTTTGCTAGTTAGCTCCTGTTTAGCTCAAAAACCAGCAAAAATAGTAAAAAATCTTCACACACAAAAACAGAAGATATGTTTAAATTTAGAGTCTGTGTTCCCTTTTGATTTACTCAGTTTGGTCATTTGATGTAGTTTTAACTCCCCTGGGTAGGGTTGTTATAGCTCAGTTTTCTGGCTGGCTTGTTAGCCTGCTGGCTAGGGTTTTGTGGTGTAGCTAGCTAGCAAGAGTCAAAACTTCTTAATTTCAGGCGCAAAGTTATTTTTAACTTTTTTAAATATCTAATTGAATAGAATTGTTGTTACTCACTTCTTGTCTTATGGCAGGCAGCAATGTAGTGCGCTGCCAACCCACAGCTCTCTGCGTCCTCCCCCAACAGGATGGGTAGCCTATTCTCATCAGAGAGGTCTTTGAAACCTTGAAAAACTGTTTCAAATTTGGGGAAATTGTTATCTCTCTCTCTCTCTCTCTCTCTCTCTCTCTTTCTCTCTCTCTCTCTTTCTCTCTCTCTCTCTCTCTCTCTCTCTCTCTCTCTCACTGTCTCTGTCTCACTGTCTCTGTCTCTCTCTCTGTCTCTGTCTCTGTCTCACTGTCTCTGTCTTACCGTCGCTCTCTCTCACCGTCTGTCTCTCTCTCTCAATTCAATTCAATTAATTTAAGGGCTTTATTGGCATGGGAAACATATGTGTACATTGCCAAAGCAAGTGAAATGGATAATAAACTAAAGTGAAATAATCAATAAAAAATGAACAGTAAACATTACACATTACAGAAGTTCCAAAGGAATAGAGACATTTCAAATGTCATAGTATGTCTATGTACAGTGTTGTAACAATGTGCAAATAGTTAAAGTACACATGGGAAAATAAATAAACATAAATATGGGTTGTATTTACAATGGTGTTTGTTCTTCACTGGTTGCCCTTTTCTTGTGGCAACAGGTCACATCTTGCTGCTGTGATGGCACACTGTGGTATTTCACCCATTAGATATGGGAGTTTATCAAAATTGGGTTTGTTTTCTAATTCCTTGTGGGTCTGTGTAATCTGAGGGAAATACAGTGGGGAAAAAAAGTATTTAGTCAGCCACCAATTGTGCAAGTTCTCCCACTTAAAAAAATGAGAGATGCCTGTAATTTTCATCATAGGTGCACGTCAACTATGACAGACAAAATGAGAAAATAAAATCCAGAGAATCACATTGTAGGATTTTTTATGAATTATTTGCAAATTATGGTGGAAAATAAGTATTTGGTCACCTACAAACAAGCAAGATTTCTGGCTCTCACAAACGTGTAACTTCTGCTTTAAGAGGCTCCTCTGTCCTCCACTCGTTACCTGTATTAATGGCACCTGTTTGAACTTGTTATCAGTATAAAAGACACCTGTCCACAACCTCAAACAGTCACACTCCAAACTCCACTATGGCCAAGACCAGAGAGCTGTCAAAGGACACCAGAAACAAAATTGTAGACCTGCACCAGGCTGGGAAGACTGAATCTGCAATAGGTAAGCAGCTTGGTTTGAAGAAATCAACTGTGGGAGCAATTATTAGGAAATGGAAGACATACAAGACCACTGATAATCTCCCTCGATCTGGGGCTCCACGCAAGATCTCACCCCGTGGGGTCAAAATGATCACAAGAACGGTGAGCAAAAATACCAGAACCACACGGGGGGACCTAGTGAATGACCTGCAGAGAGCTGGGACCAAAGTAACAAAGCCTACCATCAGTAACACACTACGCCGCCAGGGACTCAAATCCTGCAGTGCCAGACGTGTCCCCCAGCTTAAGCCAGTACATGTCCAGGCCCGTCTGAAGTTTGCTAGAGTGCATTTGGATGATCCAGAAGAGGATTGGGAGAATGTCATATGGTCAGATGAAACCAAAATATAACTTTTTGGTAAAAACTCAACTCGTCGTGTTTGGAGGACAAAGAATGCTGAGTTGCATCCAAAGAACACCATACCTACTGTGAAGCATGGGAGTGGAAACATCATGCTTTGGGGCTGTTTTTCTGCAAAGGGACCAGGATGACTGATCTGTGTAAAGGAAAGAATGAATGGGGCCATGTATCGTGAGATTTTGAGTGAAAACCTCGTTCCATCAGCAAGGACATTGAAGATGAAACGTGGCTGGGTCTTTCAGCATGACAATGATCCAAAACACACCGCCCGGGCAACGAAGGAGTGGCTTCGTAAGAAGCATTTCAAGGTCCTGGAGTGGCCTAGCCAGTCTCCAGATTTCAACCCCATAGAAAATCTTTGGAGGGAGTTGAAAGTCCGTGTTGCCCAGCGACAGCCCCAAAACATCACTGCTCTAGAGGAGATCTGCATGGAGGAATGGGCCAAAATACCAGCAACAGTGTGTGAAAACCTTGTGAAGACTTACAGAAAACGTTTGACCTGTGTCATTGCCAACAAAGGGTATATAACAAAGTATTGAGAAACTTTTGTTACTGACCAAATACTTATTTTCCACCATAATTTGCAAATAAATTCATTACAAATCCTACAATGTGATTTTCTGGATTTTTCTTTCTCATTTTGTCTGTCATAGTTGACGTGTACCTATGATGAAAATTACAGGCCTCTCTCATCTTTTTAAGTGGGAGAACTTGCACAATTGGTGGCTGACTAAATACTTTTTCCCCCCACTGTATGTGTCTCTAATATGGTCATACATTTGGCAGGAGGTTAGGAAGTGCAGCTCAGTTTCCACCTCATTTTGTGGGCAGTGTGCACATAGCCTGTCTTCTCTTGAGAGCCAGGTCTGCCTACGGCGGCCTTTCTCAATAACAAGGCTATGCTCACTGAGTCTGTACATAGTCAAAGCTTTCCTTAAGTTTGGGTCAGTCACAGTGGTCAGGTATTCTGCCACTGTGTACTCTCTGTTTAGGGCCAAATAGCATTCTAGTTTGCGCAGTTTTTTGTAATTTAAGTAATTCTCTTTTTGTTTTCTCATGATTTGGTTGGGTCTAATTGTGTTGCTGTCCTGGGGCTCTGTGGGGGTCTGTTTGTGTTTGTGAACAGCGCCCCAGGACCAGCTTACTTAGGGGAGTCTTCTCCAGGTTCATCTCTCTGTAGGTGATGGCTTTGTTATGGAAGGTTTGGGAATCGCTTCCTTTTAGGTGGTTGTAGAATATAATGGCTATTTTCTGGATTTTGATCATTAGCGGGTATCGGCCTAATTCTGCTCTGAATGCATTATTTGGTGTTTTACGTTGTACACTGAGGATATTTTTGCAGAATTCTGCATGCAGATTCTCAATTTGGTGTTTGTCCCATTTTGTGAATTTTTGGTTGGTGAGCAAACCCCAGACCTCACAACCATAAAGGGCAATGGGTTCTATAACTGATTCAAGTATTTTTAGCCAGATCCTAATTGGTGTGTTGAATTGTATGTTCCTTTTGATGGCATAGGAGGCCCTTCTTGACTTGTCTCTCAGAACGTTCACAGCTTTGTGGAAGTTACCTGTGGCGCTGATGTTTAAGCCGAGGTGTGCATAGTTTTTTGTGTGCTCTAGGGCAACGGTGTCTAAATGGAATTTGTATTTGTGGTCCCTAACTTTGTCTTACTGAGATTTACTGTCAGGGCACAGTTCTGACAGAATCTGTGCAGAAGATCTAAGTTCTGCTGTAGGCCCTCCTTGGTTGGTGACAGAAGCACCAGATCATCAGCAAACATTAGACATTTGACTTCAGATTCTAGTAGCGTGAGGCCAGGTGCTGCAGACTGTTCTAGTGCCAATTCATTGATAGATGTGACTCGTTTCAGAAAACTAGGGTCGTGGGTCACTACTTCACAGGAGAGCCATTTGACCGTTAACTCTTTTTAAAAATCAAAATGTGTTTTTTGGCAGAAATGCTTTCTGGAACGTGTGAACTTTCATGTGGCTTAATAATTAAACTTGTATGCCATCTGTAAATACGAATACAATTGTTAAATTACGTGCCTAGTTGGTTAAGCCACAGAAAAAGACAGCAACCTTCCCACTAGCCAGATTGGCTGAGATAATGAGTGGGCTGGACATGCCAAGAGAGGAGTTCGGATTGGTCTGCCATACAGCAGGCTTCTGTCTATTTGAGCTGGTCAGTATGTGTAGGTAATCCTGTCTAACGCAGCTTTAAAAAAAAAAAAATTGTGTAGTGGAGCTGCATAAGTGTTACTCTCCACTTTCTGGAGGATCGAGTTTTGAAATCAGTGGAATTAGAGTATGGTAGCTAGCGAGATGGAGAAAACACCTGTCTCCGGATTACGTCTTCAAACTAAGGGCAACCATGGCATCCGTGACTGGGAGACGTGTCCATCATGCATGATGTATATGGGTAAGATAGTCTAGCTAGCTATATTTTCAGATATTACAAGTTTCTAATTTTGACAGAAAGTGTTTTCATTTCAAGTTAAAGTGTACTGTTAGCTAGCTAGCTAACGTTAGCTGGCTGGCTCGCTAGCTAACGTTACATGTATGCTCTTATTATTCGTATTTCAGAGCCATTTGCTTGCTAACATTGAACCTGGCTGGTTAGCTGGTAGTCCCCTGTAGCTCAGTTGGTAGAGCATGGCGCTTGCAACACCAGGGTTGTGGGTTCCTTTCCCACGGGGGGCCAGTATGAAAAAATGTATGCACTCACTAACTGGAAGTCGCTCTGGATAAGAGCGTCTGCTAAATGATGTAAATGTAAAATGTAGAGGTCCGAGGCTTCCTCTGAGCCCACAGGAAGACGTCCCGGGGGCAGGCTGCGCCGAATTCAGGCAATGGGAATGGCAGAACGGGCCCCAGCCCATGATAGCACCAGCAGTCCAGTTGATAAGGGGATTGTGTCGCTGGAGCCAAGAAAACCCCAATACCACAGGAACCTGAGGAGACTTGATGAGCATGAACTGCATTGACTCACTGTGGTTTCCTGACACTCGCTGGTTGATAGGAGCAGTATTGTGGGTGACTCTGCCTATAGAGCACCTATCCAGTGCTCTGACGTCCATGGGAATGGAGAGGGGCTGAGTGGGGATACCCAGCTCTGACACCAGGGTAGCGTCCATGGGAATGGAGAGGGGCTGAGTGGGGATACCCAGCTCTGACACCAGGGTAGCAACCATGAAACTCTCATCGGCCCCAGAGTCAATGAGAACCCGGAGAGATTTCGACTGGCCGCCCCACAGCAGGATGGCATGGAGAGGGGTACGAGTAATGGGAGAAGGAAAATTATCCGTATGGCCCACCTGTCACGGTTTCGGCCGAGGCTGCTCCTCCTCCTGGTTCGGGCAGGCTTCGGCGGTCATCGTCCCCGGAGTACAAGCTGCCACCGATCTATGTTTCATGTTCGTTTGGTTTTGTCTTGATGTTGTACACCTGTGTCTTGTTAGCCCTCGTTAGTGTCCTATTTAGTTCTCGTTGTGTGGGTTTGTCTTTGTGTGTGATTGCTCTTCTGTTTTGTGTTGGAGCTACGTACTTCCCTCCAGTGTTTTGGAGAGGTTTTTCGCACATGTTAGTGCGCCGTTTGTTTGACGCCTGTGTGCGCCGTTATTTCGCCTTTGGGCTTATTGTGCTTATTTTCTACGTGAATATTGCACTAAAGTCTTTTGGACTGAGCTTCTGCGTCCTGCGCTTGATTCATGCACCACACCCACCTTCAGCACCCCTTGACACCACCAGAGTACTCGTACCTACTAATGAGCCTGGTCTTTTAATGGACAGGTAGACACGTAATGACTGGTAGTGCCGCAATCCAGACAACTCTTGGTGTTAAGTCTGCGTAAACATTCGGCTGGAGACAGCCTAGCTCTGCCGTTTTGCATCGGCTCCGGAAGAGGCGAGTCGGCAGACCTCGGAGACTCTCAGGGGAACTCGGGTAACCTTGGATTCTCTTGGGAACGTAGACGCCGGGGACTTCCAGGATTCCTTGGAAGCGAGTCAAGATCCGTAGGCAGCTCCCAGGCTGCGAGCTCATCTTTAACCTCCTCCGATAATCAATGAAGGAATGTGTCGAACAGGGATTCCGGGTTCCAGTCACTCTCAGCAGCCAATGTGTGGAAAACAACCACATAGTCCGTCACACTGCAGGACTCTTGATGAAGCTGGAGTAACTTCCGAGCCACCTCTCTCCCGGACAACGGAGAATCAAAAACTTTTTTCACCTCAGCCACGAACTCCTCCAGACTGAAGCACAATGCAGATTGTTGTTCCCACACCACCGTAGCCCAGGCGAGAGCCCTCCCGGACATCAGCGTTATGAGGTACGCTATCTTTGAGCGGTCCGAGGGGAAGGGCTGCAGCTCGAAGATGAGGGAACACTGGGAGAGAAACACCCGACAGGTTCCTGACTCTCAAGTGAAGCATTCCGGAGGAGGTAAGCGCGGTTCTCGGAAGCCGGGGAGGCCTGGAGAGACGCGCTGCTGACAGTGTGGTTACTGAGGGGCTGGGAGGTTACTGTTGTGGCTGGCTGCTTAACAGATAATCCATGGAATTGCTCCAGCAATGTATTCAAGGCATGGTCACGGTGTTCCGCCAAGGTCTGGAATCCTTCCATAAGACATCGAAGTAACTCCTCATGCCTCCCAATGGTGGCTCCTAGGGAGGAGACGGCGTTGCGGAGCTGGTCAGTCATGGACAGTTCCTTCTATCAGAACTCAGGATAAGACCTAGATGCAGACAGTTTGAATCACAGATGTTTATAAACAAAACAGGAGGCAGGCAGATGACAAGTCAAGGGCAGGCAGAAGTCGGTAATCCAGGTCAGAGTCAGCAAGGTACCTAATGTCAGGCAGGCTCAGGGCAGGCAGAGGTCAGACGGGTACAGAACGGCAGGAAGGCTCAGGATCAGGGCAGGCAGAGGTCAGTAATCCAGGTCAGACGGGTACAGAACGGCAGGAAGGCTCAGGGTCAGGGCAGGCAGAATGGTCAAACCCGGAAAAACTAGAAAAATAGGGGCTAGGGAGAAACAGGAGTACCGGAATACCGTGCTTCATGGTGGGAACCACACATGCGGAGATCATCCGTTCACCTACTCTGCGTCTCACAAAGACACAGCGTTTGGAACCAAAAATCTCAAATTTAAACTCATCAGACCAAAGGACAGATTTCCACCAGTCTAATGTTCATTGCTTGTGTTTCTTGGCCCAAGCAGGTCTCTTCTTCTTATTGGTGTCCTTTATTAGTGGTTTCTTTGCAGCAATTCAACCATGACGGCCTGATTCACGCAGTCTCCTCTGAACAGTTGATGTTGAGATATGTTTTTTTTACTTGAACTCTGTAAAACATTTATTTGGGCTGCAATCTGAGGTGCAGTTAACTCTAATGAACTTATCCTCTGCAGCGGAGGTAACTCTGGGTCTTCCTTTCTGTGGCGGTCCTCATGAGATCCAGTTTCATCATAGCGCTTGACGGTTTTTGCGACTGCACTTGAAGAAACCTTCAAAGTTCTTGAAATGTTCCGTATTGACTGACCTTCATGTGTCAGGGGCTGATGTGGATGCGGTGTTGGAGTCAGGCGCAGGACACAGAAGCTTAGTTGATCCGACTTTAATAGTCACAGGAGCAAAATACAAATCCAACGGGCCTCAACAAACAGGAGGCGAGCGAATACGCAAAACATTGCGTAAAGTGCGAACAGCACTAACAACAAGCAAACAAACAACCTACACCAACGGACAGGCGTACAACAACACACAACTACAAACAAAACCAAAGGAAACTTATAGGTGACATAATCAATACGAGATATGGAACAGGTGCACTAATCAGACAAAACCAAACAAACATAGATAACATCAAACGGTAGCAGCTAGTACTCCGGGGACGACGAACGCCGAAGCCTGCCCGAACAAGGAGGAGGAGCAGTCTCGGCGGAATTCGTGACATCATGTCTTAAAGTAATGATGGACTGTTGTTTCTCTTTGCTTATTTGAGCTGTTCTTGCCATAATATGGACTTGGTCTTTTACCAAACAGGGCTATATTCTGTATACCACCCCTACCTTGTCACAACACAACCGATTGGCTCAAATCATTAAGAAGGAAATAAATTCCACAAATTAACTTTTAACAAGGCACACCTGTTAATTGAAATGCATTCCAGTTGACTACCTCATGAAGCTGGTTGAGAGAATGCCAAGAATGTGCAAAGCTGTCAACAAGGCAAAGGGAGCCTACTTTGAAGAATCTCAAATATAAAATATATTTTGATTTGTTTAACACTTTTTTGGTTACTACATGATTCCATGTGGTCCTCTGTAGCTCAGCTGGTAGAGCACGGCGCTTGTAACGCCAAGGTAGTGGGTTCGATCCCCGGGACCACCCATACACAAAAAAATGTATGCACGCATGACTGTAAGTCGCTTTGGATAAAAGCGTCTGCTAAATGGCATGTTATATTATATTATTATTATATTTGTTATTTCATAGTTTTGATGTCTTCACTATTATTCTACGATGTAGAAAATAGTAAAAATAAAGCAAATCCCTAGAATGAGTAGGTGTATCCAAACCTCTGACTGGTCCTGTGTATCATCGTATTGTTTTTACTATTCATTTATGTTCCCAAGCAGCTGCGTGACCTTAGTCAGTGTTGTTGTTTCATCTTCAAAGACTGGAGCTGGATCAGTAGTTATCCAGACATCCTGGTGTTGAACGTCTCAGTTAAACACTGTATCCCAAATGGCACCCTATTCCCTACAGGCCCTGGTCACTGTATGGCGATAGGGTACATGTGGGATGGGCACATTGAAACCCACTAATGACATTTAGATTCAGGGCGAAACCTGGAAAACACATCAGACATGCAAATATAGAGAGGCTTTATAGGCTGTGTCTCAAATGGTACCCTATTCCCTATGGGCCTTGGTTGAAAGTAGTGCACTACATAGGGAATAGGGTGCCATTTGAGATGCAGATTTTGGACAACTAGGCGTTGGTACTGAACTAACAATACAGACACTATGAGGTCATAGATCATGACCTTTCAATGAATCATTACATGTCTGACAAAGGAAAGATGTTTGTACATGTTCCTCCCTTGAAATACAGGTTTTATGTAGGGAATAATCAATGGTAATATCCCAGATAGCAAGCACACAAAACTAAACTATTTGACAAGACAATATGTAGATATGGTCTAACACCCACTGAGTGGTTCACTGTTGGGATAGGCTCTCTTTCAGACAGGTAGGCTTGGTCCTCCGTACACACCAGGCTACATCCCAAAAGGGTACTCTTTTACCTATTAAGTGTTCTACTTTTGACCAGAGCCCGTAGGAATCCCCATAGGGCTCTGGTCAAAACTAGTGCTGGATATAGGGAATAGGGCACCATTTGGGAAACAGACACCCAGTTGTGAAATTGAAAAGCTGTTCTGTGCTAATATTCAGACTGGGACCCTGACTCTGCACTGGGTTTAACCACAGAAGGAAATTACAGCAGTGACCTCTTGGTGCTTGGCAGGGAGAACTGCTGCTTACAGAGAGGTAAGGGGGGGGAGGAGAGGAGGAGGAGGAGGAGGAGGAGGAGGAGGAGGGAGAGGGGGAGGAGGAGGAGGAGGAGGAGGAGGAGGAGGAGGAGGAGAGAGGCAGGTAGAATAGAGAAAGGAGAGGTAGAGGGAGATGAGGTGAGGTGCAGAGTACCGATCAGTCTAAGGAGGTACTGTAGGAGAGGTAGAGGGAGATGAGGTGAGGTGCAGAGTACAGATCAGTCTAAGGAGGTACTGTAGGAGAGGTAGAGGGAGATGAGGTGAGGTGCAGAGTACAGATCAGTCTAAGAACGAATGGCTCGGTAATATCTGCCTCGAAGCGAGCATAGAATGAGTCAAGCTCATAACACCGTATATACATAACATAACACTGACAACACCCATGAATAGACCAGTAGTACCGTGATGTTCCACATCTGACAACACCCATGAATAGACCAGTAGTACCGTGATGTTCCACATCTGACAACACCCATGAATAGACCAGTAGTACTGTACTATTCCACATCTGACAACACCCATGAATAGACCAGTAGTACTGTACTATTCCATATCTGACAACACCCATGAATAGACCAGTAGTACTGTACTATTCCACATCTGACAACACCCATGAATAGACCAGTAGTACTGTACTATTCCACATCTGACAACACCCATGAATAGACCAGTAGTACTGTGATGTTCTACATCTGACAACACCCATGAATAGACCAGTAGTACCGTGATGTTCCACATCTGACAACACCCATGAATAGACCAGTAGTACTGTACTATTCCACATCTGACAACACCCATGAATAGACCAGTAGTACTGTACTATTCCACATCTGACAACACCCATGAATAGACCAGTAGTACTGTACTATTCCACATCTGACAACACCCATGAATAGACCAGTAGTACTGTACTATTCCACATCTGACAACACCCATGAATAGACCAGTAGTACCGTGATGTTCCACATCTGACAACACCCATGAATAGACCAGTAGTACCGTGATGTTCTACATCTGACAACACCCATGAATAGACCAGTAGTACTGTACTATTCCACATCTGACAACACCCATGAATAGACCAGTAGTACTGTACTATTCCACATCTGACAACACCCATGAATAGACCAGTAGTACCGTGATGTTCCACATCTGACAACACCCATGAATAGACCAGTAGTACCGTGATGTTCTACATCTGACAACACCCATGAATAGACCAGTAGTACTGTACTATTCCACATCTGACAACACCCATGAATAGACCAGTAGTACTGTACTATTCCACATCTGACAACACCCATGAATAGACCAGTAGTACCGTGATGTTCTACATCTGACAACACCCATGAATAGACCAGTAGTACCGTGATGTTCTACATCTGACAACACCCATGAATAGACCAGTAGTACTGTGATGTTCTACATCTGACAACACCCATGAATAGACCAGTAGTACTGTGATGTTCTACATCTGACAACACCCATGAATAGACCAGTAGTACTGTACTATTCCATATCTGACAACACCCATGAATAGACCAGTAGTACTGTGATGTTCTACATCTGACAGTACACATGAATAGGATTGTGTGGACCATAATCTAAATGTCGTCTTCTTGACCATTGTAGAGAAGGTTTGCCTGAGGTTTGATGTACAGCTCCCTGTTGAAACAAAATGTTTTAGTTTAACCACGTAAGTGTTTGTGTGGTTCCATGTGAAATGGTTGGTCTCTGGCATAGAAAGGTAACTCGGCTACACTGTAAAACCGGATAAGTTCTGGGTACTCAAATATTTTGAGGAAACCGATAAATAAAATATATTTTAAGATACTTAAATATCTGAAGTGAGCAGTACTACCTTCATATGAGTAACACAAATGCAGTTTGTTTGATTAAGGTATATTTAAATGTAATGCCCCACTAAGCGACGCATCCAATCATTTCCCAATGTGCCTTGCCTTTTCGATTGAATTTGGAGTTACCACCCATGACTATGTTTGTTAGTGACAGAGCCATGGTTTTTGAATTGTGGAGTTACCACCCATGACTGTTTGTGTTAGTGACAGAGCCATGGTTGTTGAATTGTGGAGTTACCACCCATGACTGTTTGTGTTAGTGACCGAGCCATGGTTGTTGAATTTGTTAATTTTCAGTCCTGTGGCCTTCACCATATATTATCATTATATTGAATCATTACATATATCATAAGGCCTTATACAGTGGCCTAAAACTCATAGTTTACAGGCCACATCAAGCCTGCAAGTAGGTTTGCAAACTTCGACAAACTTTCCAACCCGGATTTCTGGAAAACCTGGGAAATGTACCAGAATTGTGCAACCCTAACTGTAAATCACATTATGCTGGCTTGCAAAGTGATGTGTAATTCCTATTGGATTCTAGCCCGTTTTAGGCTATCCAACATTTGAAGAAAAAAATCACCCGCAATCTGTATTCATAATGACTGCCAGGGTTAAGAAAAGTGGGAGAAAACGACCTAAGCCATTTAAACTGGAACAACCATTTCAGTGACGGGTGCAAACATTTTATGATTGGATTAGTTTAGATTATTTATTTTTTATCTTTGTGTAGCATAACATTAAATCAATCACTCAATGTACACAGAAAAACACAGATATTAAAAACATTTCCCAAAAATCTACCTGCAGTAGAGCATGCTGGGAAAAAAGTTAATTTGTTATCATTTAGTTTTGAGTCAGTACCACATCAACACATGTGAAGTAATAATGACTTTTCATTGACTTTGAGTACAATTTACTAGAAGTATTTTAGTTAAAAATGCCTTGGTGTTTACACTGTAGTAGACGGAGCAGCTTTTAGATCCTGGCTGACAGGAGGCACCAGGTTGCTAACGCTGAAGCTAATAAATGAGCGATGCTGCAGTTTCTTTTCCCATTAGCAAGTTACAGGTCAACCATGTTTGTGTTTGTGAGTGTGGGTGTGTGTTTGTGTATTTGTCTATTTGTGTGTGTGTGTTCATTTGTGTGTGTGTGTGTGTGTGTGTGTGTGTGTGTGTGTGTGTGTGCACGTGTGTGTACTGTATATAGCAGGTCTACCGTTCCAATCAGTCTTTGAATAGTGATGTTGTTATGCTGCCTGTCTGTCACAGCCTAGGTTACACCAGGGTTACACCAGGGTTAGAACAGGGTTACACCAGGGTTAGAACAGGGTTACACCGGGGTTACACAAGGGTTAGAACAGGGTTTCACCAGGGTTACACCAGGGTTAGAACAGGGTTACACCAGGGTTACACCAGGGTTAGAACAGGGTTACACCAGGGTTACACCAGGGTTACACCAGGGTTCACCGGGGTTACACCAGGGTTAAAACAGGGTTACACCAGGGTTAGAACAGGGTTAAACCAGGTTTAGAACAGGGTTACATCAGGGTTAGAACAGGGTTACATCAGGGTTAGAACAGGGTTAGAACAGGGTTACACCAGGGTTAGAACAGGGTTACACCAGGGTTAGAACAGGGTTACACCAGGGTTAGAACAGGGTTACACCAGGGTTACACCAGGGTTAGAACAGGGTTACACCGGGGTTACACCAGGGTTAGAACAGGGTTAGAACAGGGTTTCACCAGGGTTACACCAGGGTTAGAACAGGGTTACACCAGGGTTAGAACAGGGTTACACCGGGGTTACACCAGGGGTAGAACAGGGTTACACAAGGGTTAGAACAGGGTTACACCAGGGTTAGAACAGGGTTACACCAGGGTTAGAACAGGGTTACACCAGGGTTAGAACAGGGTTACACCAGGGTTAGAACAGGGTTACACCAGGGTTACACCGGGGTTACACCAGGGTTAGAACAGGGTTAGAACAGGGTTACACCCGGGTTAGAACAGGGTTACACCAGGGTTACACCAGGGTTAGAACAGGGTTACACCAGGGTTAGAACAGGGTTACACCAGGGTTAGAACAGGGTTAGAACAGGGTTACACAAGGGTTACACCAGGGTTAGAACAGGGTTAGAACAGGGTTACACCGGGGTTAGAACAGGGTTACACCAGGGTTAGAACAGGGTTACACCAGGGTTAGAACATGGTTACACCAGGGTTAGAACAGGGTTACACCAGGGTTACACCGGGGTTAGAACAGGGTTAGAACAGGGTTACATCAGGGTTAGAACAGGGTTACACCAGGGTTACACCAGGGTTAGAACAGGGTTACACCAGGGTTAGAACAGGGTTACACCAGGGTTAGAACAGGGTTAGAACAGGGTTACACCAGGGTTAGAACAGGGTTACACCGGGGTTACACCAGGGTTAGAACAGGGTTTCACCAGGGTTACACCAGGGTTACACCAGGGTTAGAACAGGGTTGCACCAGGGTTAGAACAGGGTTACACCGGGGTTACACCAGGGTTAGAACAGGGTTACACCAGGGTTAGAACAGGGTTACACCGGGGTTAGAACAGGGTTACACCAGGGTTAGAACAGGGTTACACCAGGGTTACACCGGGGTTACACCGGGGTTAGAACAGGGTTAGAACAGGGTTACACCAGGGTTAGAACAGGATTACACCGGGGTTACACCAGGGTTAGAACAGGGTTTCACCAGGGTTACACCAGGGTTAGAACAGGGTTACACCAGGGTTAGAACAGGGTTACACCAGGGTTAGAACAGGGTTACACCAGGGTTACACCAGGGTTAGAACAGGGTTACACCGGGGTTAGAACAGGGTTAGAACAGGGTTACACCAGGGTTAGAACAGGGTTACACCAGGGTTACACCAGGGTTAGAACAGGGTTACACCAGGGTTAGAACAGGGTTACACCAGGGTTAGAACAGGGTTACACCAGGGTTACACCAGGGTTACACCAGGGTTCACCGGGGTTACACCAGGGTTAGAACAGGGTTACACCAGGGTTAGAACAGGGTTACACCAGGGTTCACCGGGGTTACACCAGGGTTAGAACAGGGTTACACCAGGGTTAGAACAGGGTTACACCAGGGTTAGAACAGGGTTACACCAGGGTTACACCAGGGTTAGAACAGGGTTACACCAGGGTTAGAACAGGGTTACACCAGGGTTAGAACAGGGTTACACCAGGGTTACACCAGGGTTAGAACAGGGTTACACCAGGGTTAGAACAGGGTTAGAACAGGGTTACACCAGGGTTACACCAGGGTTAGAACAGGGTTACACCAGGGTTAGAACAGGGTTACACCAGGGTTAGAACAGGGTTACACCGGGGTTACACCAGGTTTAGAACAGGGTTACACCAGGGTTAGAACAGGGTTACACCAGGGTTACACCAGGGTTACACCGGGGTTACACCAGGGTTAGAACAGGGTTACACCAGGGTTAGAACAGGGTTACACCAGGGTTAGAACAGGGTTACACCAGGGTTAGAACAGGGTTACACCAGGGTTAGAACAGGGTTAGAACAGGGTTACACCAGGGTTAGAACAGGGTTAAACCAGGGTTAGAACAGGGTTAAACCAGGGTTACACCAGGGTTAGAACAGGGTTACACCAGGGTTACACCAGGGTTAGAACAGGGTTACACCAGGGTTACACCAGGGTTAGAACAGGGTTACACCAGGGTTAGAACAGGGTTAGAACAGGGTTAGAACAGGGTTACACCAGGGTTAGAACAGGGTTACACCAGGGTTAGAACAGGGTTAGAACAGGGTTAGAATGCAGATGATACAGTCTTATACTCAGCTGGCCCCTCCCGGGTTTTGTGTTAAATGCTCTACAACAACGCTTTCTTCGTGTCCAACAAGCTTTCTCTGCACTTAACCTTGATCTGAACACCTCCAAAACAAAGGTAATGTGGTTTGATAAGAAGAATGCCCCTCTCCCCACCGGTGTGATTACTACCTCTGAGGGTTTAGAGCTTGAGGTAGTCACCTCATACAAGTCCTTGGGAGTATGGCTAGACGGTACACTGTCCTTCTCTCAGCACATATCAAAGCTGCAGGCTAAGGTTAAATCTAGACTTGGTTTCCTCTATCGTAATCGCTCCTCTTTCACCCCAGCTGCCAAACTAACCCTGATTCAGATGACCATCCTACCCCATGCTAGATTACGGAGACGTAATATATAGATCGGCAGGTAAGGGTGCTCTCGAGCGGCTAGATGTTCTTTACCATTCGGCCAACAGATTTGCCACCAATGCTCCTTATAGGACACATCACTGCACTGTATACTCTTCTGTAAACTGGTCATCTCTGTATACCCGTCACAAGACCCACTAGTTGATGCTTATTTATAAAACCCTCTTAGGCCTCACTCCCCCCTATCTGAGATACCTACTGCAGCCCTCATCCTCCACATACAACACCCGTTCTGCCAGTCACATTCTGTTAAAGGTTCCCAAAGCACATACATCCCTGGGTCGCTCCTCTTTTCAGTTCACTGCAGCTAGCGACTGGAACGAGCTGCAAGAAACACTCAAACTGGACAGTTTTATCTCCATCTCTTCATTCAAAGACTCAATCATAGATAATCTTACTGACAGTTGTGGCTGCTTCGCGTGATGTATTGTTGTCTCTACCTTCTTGCCTTTGTGCTGTTGTCTGTGCCCAATAATGTTTGTACCATGTTTTGTGCTTTGACCATGTTGTGCTGCTGCCATGTTGTGTTGCAACCATTTTGTTGTTGTTGTGGAAAATCTTACACAGGGGCACTCAAAGTCAATCTTAAATGAATCATAGTTTATTTGTCAGCGCACTGGAGAGGTTCCAACCAACCCAATGCACCATAGTACACATGTCAATCAGGAGCTCCCCTGGGGCAGTCCCAGCAGTTGTCTTATATACGGCTATACACAGACAAGTTATATTTTCATGATGTAGCATAATTAATTAATCATTACTGTTTTGTTTCATCCATGTGACCGACCAAGACTGATTCATAACATGTGACAGACCGATACCTCACGAGGCTTCTTCTCTCTAAGCTGAGACCTTGAAACTGAGATATCTTTCTCCTCACGTTCTCAAAACAAGGTTCTGGCCGTACTGCCAAATTGCAGATATTGATAAGTGAGGATTTGTCCGATCAGTCACTTGCATGAACACAGAAATGGGTTATTAGAACAGCACATTAATAGAATATAGAAATGTATAGAATAGAAAAGCACCAACATTAACATTTCCATCACATTCCGTCCTCTTATCACTTGTGTGATAATAATGATAACATTTTAATGTAATCATTAAGGGATTAAGGGTTCCGATGACCTTACCCTCAACTTGTTATCAGATACCTTCCCAACATGCCACCATCATTGGGGTGGGGTATTATCAGATACCTTCCCAACATGCAACCATATGGAATCATGTAGTAACCAAAATAAAGTGTTAAACAAATCAAAATATATTTTATATTTGAAATTCTTCAAATAGCCACCCTTTGCCTTGATGACAGCTTTGCACACTCTTGGCATTCTCTCAACCAGCTTCAACTGGAATGCTTTTCCAACAGTCTTGAATAAGTTCCCACATATGCTGATCACTTGTTGGCTGCTTTTCCTTCACTCTGCAGTCCAACTCATCCCAAACCATCTCAATTGGGTTGAGATCGGGGGATTATGGATGCCAGGTCATCTGATGCAGCACTCCATCACTCTACTTCTTGATAAAATAGCCCTTTCACAGCCTGGAGGTGTGTTGGGTCATTGTCCTGTTGAAAAACAAATGATAGTCTCACTAAGCTCAAACCAGATGGGATGGTGTATTGCTGCAGAATGCTGGGGTAGCCAAGTGTGCCTCGAATTCTAAATACATCACAGACAGTGTCTCCAGCAATGCACCCCCACACCATAACACCTCCTCATCCATGCTTCATGGTAGGAACCACACATGCAGAGATAATCCGTTCACCTACTCTGCGTCTCACAAAGACACAGTGGTTGGAACCAAAAATCTCAAAGTTAGACTCCAGACCAAAGGACACATTCCACCGGTCTAATGTCCATTGATCATGTTTCTTGGCCCAAGCAAGTCTCTTCTTCATATTGGTGTCCTTCAGTAGTGGTTTCTTTGCAGCAATTCAACCATGAAGGCCTGAATCACGCAGTCTCCTCTCAACAGTTGATGTTGAGATGTGTCTGTTACTTGAACTCTGTGAAGCAATTATTTGGGCTGCAATTTCTGAGGCTGGTAACTCTAATGAACTTATCCTCTGCAGCAGAGGTAACTCTGGGTCTTCCTTTGACTGACCTTCATATCTTAAAGTAACAATGGACTGTCGTTTCTCTTTGCTTATTTGAGCTGTTCTTGCCATAGTATGGACTTGGTCTTTTACCAAATAGGGCTATCTTCTGTATACCACCCCTACCTTGTCACAACACAACTGATCGGCTCAAATGCATTAAGAAGGAAATAAAATCCACAAATTAACTTTTAAGAAGGCACACCTGTTATTTGAAATGCATTCCAGGTGACGACCTCATAAAGCTGGTTGAGAGAATGCCAAGTGTGTGTAAAGCTGTCATCAAGGCAAAGGGTGGCTATCTGAAGAATCTCAAATATGAAATATATTTTTATTTGTTTAACACTTATTTGGTTACTACATGATTCCATGTGTTATTTCGTAGTTTTGATGTCTTCACTATTATTATACAATGTAGAAAATAGTAAAATTAAAGAAAAACCATTGAATGAGTAGGTGTTCTAAAACTTTTGACTGGTAGTGTACAGTGTGGAGAACAAGTATTTTATACACTGCCGATTTTGCAGGTTTTCCTACTTACAAAGCATGTAGAGGTCTGTATTTTTTTATCATAGGTACACTTCAACTGTGAGAGACAGAATCTAAAACAAAAATCCAGAAAATCACATTATATGATTTTTAAGTAATTAATTTGCATTTTATTGCATGACCTAAGTATTTGATCACCTACCAACCAGTAAGAATTCCGGCTCTCACAGACCTGTTCGTTTTTCTTTAAGAAGCCCTCCTGTTCTCCACTCATTACCTGTGTTAACTGCACCTGTTTGAACTCGTTACCTGTATAAAAGACACCTGTCCACACACTCAATCAAACAGACTCCAACCTCTCCACAATGGCCAAGACCAGAGAGCTGTGTAAGGACATCAGGGATACAATTGTAGACCTGCACAAGGCTGGGATGGGCTACAGGACAATAGGCAAGCAGCTTGGTGAGAAGGCAACAACTGTTGGCGCAATTATTAGAAAATGGAAGAAGTTCAAGATGACGGTCAATCACCCTCGGTCTGGGGCTCCATGCAAGATCTCACCTAGGGGGGCATCAATGATCATGAGGAAGGTGAGGGATCAGCCCAGAACTACACGGCAGGACCTGGTCAATGACCTGAAGAGAGCTGGGACCACAGTCTCAAAGAAAACCATTAATAACACACTACGCCGTCATAGATTAAAATCCTGCAGCGCACGCAAGGTCCCCCTGCTCAAGCCAGCGCATGTCCAGGCCCGTCTGAAGTTTGCCAATGACCATCTGGATGATCCAGAGGAGGAATGGGAGAAGGTCATATGGTCTGATGAGACAAAAATTTAGCTTTTTGGTCTAAACTCCACTCGCCGTGTTTGGAGGAAGAAGAAGGATGAGTACAACCCCAAGAACACCATCCCAACCGTGAAGCATGGAGGTGGAAACATCATTCTTTGGGGATGCTTTTCTGCAAAGGGGACAGGACAACTGCACCGTATTGGGGGGAGGATGGATGGGGCCATGTATCGCGAGATCTTGGCCAACAACCTCCTTCCCTCAGTAAGAGCATTGAAGATTGGTCGTGGCTGGATCTTCCAGCATGACAACATCCCGAAACACACAGCCAGGGCAACTAAGGAGTGGCTCCGTAAGAAGCATCTCAAGGTCCTGGAGTGGCCTAGCCAGTCTCCAGACCTGAACCCAATAGAAAATCTTTGGAGGGAGCTGAAAGTCCGTATTGCCCAGCGACAGCCCCGGAACCTGAAGGATCTGGAGAAGGTCTGTATGGAGGAGTGGGCCAAAATCCCTGCTGCAGTGTGTGCAAACCTGGTCAAGACTTACAGGAAACGCATGATCTCTGTAATTGCAAACAAAGGTTTCTGTACCAAATATTAAGTTCTGCTTTTCTGATGTATTAAATACTTATGTCATGCAATAAAATGCAAATTAATTACTTAATAATCATACAATGTGATTTTCTGGATTTTTGTTTTCGATTCCGTCTCTCACAGTTGAAGTAATAATAATATGCCATTTAGCAGACGCTTTTATCCAAAGCGACTTACAGTCATGCGTGCATACATTTTTTTTGTGTATGGGTGGTCCCAGGGATTGAACCCACTACCTTGGCGTTACAAGCGCCGTGCTCTACCAGCTGAGCTACAGAGGACCACAAGTGTACCTATGATAAAAAATTACAGACCTCTACATGCTTTGTAAGTAAGAAAACCTGCAAAATCGGCAGTGTATCAAATACTTGTTCTCCCCACTGTATATCAATATATTATAATCCACATAATAATTCACCCTACAAAAATCCCTCAATTTCTGGCTCTAATTTCTGGGTGTAAATACATTGGACCATTATGCTAATCAGTCTATAGAACTATTTGCATAATTGTATTTCTCAACTGGTAATTGAAGCACGTCTCCCATTCACCATTCAAGTGTAGGCAAAAGGCTATCAGCGCGTCACACACCACTTTACAATATGAGCTGGAGGAATTTAGAAAACATGTTTTCATCAAACACTTATTTTTCACAAGTGTAATAGTTTAGGGTTAGTTGTGAACTCTGCAAACAACGTTTCCACTCCGAGAATGAGGTAAATGACTGTAATTAATACATTCATTCAGTACAAAAGAAGCCATCCACTCATGATGGGCTATAAGCAGGACTATAGACTCTTGCCAAGTTGATTTCTATTTTTAGGGACTTGAAATGTATTTATGAGTTTTTAATGGATGTTTGCCTACTAATGATAATGACCTGGAGAACATCAAGAGGGAGGGTAGGAGGAGCTTATTACAGTATGTGTAATTCATATTTTTTCTTTCTGAACATTTTGAACAGTGTCAACAACACAACCAATACAATAATAATTTACAAACTAATTCTAATCAATCCCATATAGTCTAACAAAAAAGGTTTTAAAGCCTTTCGTACAGCCAAGATTAAAAACATTTGAATTAATTCCTGAATTCAATTGCTTTAGCCGACATGTTATTTACTGTTTAATTATTCAAGGCTCCTTTCTCTTCTCTGTGCTGGAGTTCTTTCATGAACTTGATGGTAATAAACTTGACGTTAACTTGAATCTTCTTAATTTTACCCAAAATCACTAATAGTCCAGTATGGTCCCGTGTAGCTCAGTTGGTAGAGCATGGCACTTGCAACGCCATGGTTGTGGGTTTGAATCCCATGGGGGACCAGTATGAAAATGTATGCGCTCACTACTATAAGTTGCGTATGACAAATGTAAATCATAATGTATTTTATTATTGCCAGTATAATTTAGCAGCTTTGACATGAATCATCCTAACAGCAGCTGAAGGTCAAATAGGATCTAATGCCGACGACTCTGCGACATCTTGCCAAACGCTCTCCATACTACATCGGCCCGATGTATCATGTATACATGGGGCAGACGTCGGCGAGATGATGACATGTACAAATGCATGAATGATTGATATATAAAATGGAAGTAGGCCTTTAGGCCAATATGTATGTTATGTTAAGACAGTAAACAGGACTCTTAGTCCTACAGCTCCATGTCATTTCAATAAAAACCTTAAACCTGTCCCTGAAGTTACCAAAATATGTGTATTTTACACTCTACATTAAGATAAATATCATAAAAGACAAAAACGTACTGAACATTTCATCCTCGAAGCGGCATGAAGGTCTGCTGCGCGGTATGCACGATTAGTACCTGTGCCGCTTCCTGTGTAAGGCAGGGTCGTACTCTGCGAATGTTGTAGAGCATGAACCTGCAGGATCGGGTCACCGCTTTGATGTTAGCGGAGAACGGCAGGGTGTTGTTCAGGGTCATGCCAAGTTTCATTGCACTCTGGGAGGAGGACACAATGGAGTTGTCAACCGTGATGGCGAGATCATGGAGCGGGCAGTCCTTCCCCGGGAGGAAGAGCAGCTCCGTCTTGCCGAGGTTCAGCTTGAGGTGGTGATCCGACATCCACACTGATATGTCTGCCAGACATGTAGAGATGCGATTCGCCACCTGGTAATCAGAAGGGGGAAAGGAGAAAATTAATTGTGTGTCGTCTGTGTAGCAATGATAGGAGAGACCATGTAAGGATATGACAGAGCCAAGTGACTTGGTGTATAGAGAGAATAGGAGAGGACCTAGAACTGAGCCCTGGGGGACACCAGTGGTGAGAGCACATGGTGCAGAGACAGATTCTCGCCACGCCACCTGGTAGGAGCGACCTGTCAGGTAGGACGCAATCCAAGAGTGAGCAGCGCCGGAGATGCCCAACTTGGAGAGGGTGGAGAGGAGGATCTGATGGTTCACAGTATCAAAGGCAGCAGACAGGTCTAGAAGGATAAGAGCAGAGGAGAGAGAGTTAGCTTTAGCAGTGCGGAGAGCCTCCGTGACACAGAGAAGAGCAGTCTCAATTGAATGACCAGTCTTGAAACCTAACTAGTTTGGATCAAGAAGGTCATTCTGAGAGAGATAGCAGGAGAGTTGGCTAGAGATGACACGCTCAAGAGTTTTGGAGAGAAAAGAAAGAAGGGATACTGGTCTGTAGTTGTTGACATCGGAGGGATCGAGTGTATGTTTTTCGCTCTCTTGAAGATGAAAGGGACATGGCCAGCGGTCAAGGATGAGTTGATGAGCGAGGTGAGGTAAGGGAGAAGGTCTCCGGAAATGGTCTGGAGAAAAGAGGAGTGGATAGGGTCAAGCGGGCAGATTGTTGGGCGGCCGGCCGTCACAAGTCGCAAGATTTCATCTGGAGAGAGAGGGGAGAAAGAAGTCAAAGCATAGGGTAGGGCAGTGTGTGTCATTTGACACCAGCGGTGTCATTTGACTTAATAAATGAGGATCGGATGTCGTCAACCTTCTTTTCAAAATGGTTGACGAAGTCATCCACAGAGAGGGAGGAGGGAGGAGGAGGAGGAGGAGGATTCAGCAGGGAGGAGAAGGTGGGAAAGAGCTTCCTAGGGTTAGAGGCAGAGGCTTGACATTTAGAGTGGTAGAAAGTGGCTTTAGCAGCAGAAACAGAGGAAGAGAACGTAGAGAGGAGGGAGTGAAAAGATGCCAGGTCCGCAGGGAGTCTAGTTTTCCTTCATTTCTGCTCGGCTGCCCGGAGCCCTGTTCTGTGAGCTCGCAATGAGTCGTCAAACCACGGAGCAGGTGTCACGCCCTGACTCTGGGGACTCTTATTTGTTGAGTCAGGGTGTGTATTTTCTATGTGGTGATTGTCTATGTTGTGTATTCTAGTATTTGTATTTCTATGTTGGCCGGTGTGGTTCCCAATCAGAGGCAGCTGTCACTCATTGTCTCTGATTGGGGACCATACTTAGGCAGCCTATTGACACTATTGTGTTGTGGGATCTTGTTCCGTGTTAGGTATGTTGTTTGTGTACATTGGACTTCACGTTTCGTTTGTTGTTTTGTAGTTGTTTATTCGGTTCTAATAAACATGTATGCATATCACCCTGCGCCTTGGTCTGACCCGTTCATGAACGATCGTGACAGCAGGAGTGGAGGACCGAGCCGGCCGGGAGGATAGGGGACATAGAGAGTCAAATGATGCAGAAAGGGAGGAGAGGAGGGTTGAGGAGGCAGAATCAGGAGATTGGAGGGAGAAGGATTGAGCAGAGGGAAGAGATGATAGGATGGAAGAGGAGAGAGTAGTGGGAGAGAGAGAGCGAAGGTTGCGGCGGCGCGTTACCATTTGTGTAGGGGCAGAGTGAGTAGTGTTGGAGGAGAGCGAGAGAGAAAAGGATACAAAGTAGTGGTCGGAGACATGGAGGGGAGTTGCAGTGAGATTAGTAGAAGAACAGCATCTAGTAAAGATGAGGTCAAGCGTATTGCCTGCCTTGTGAGAAGGGGGGGACGTTGAGAGGGTGAGGTCAAAAGAGGAAAGGAGTGGAAAGAAGGAGGCAGAGAGAAATGAGTCAAAGGCAGACGTAGGGAGGTTCAAGTCACCCAGAACTGTGAGAGGTGAGCCATCCTCAGGAAATGAACTTGTCAAGCTCATTGAAGAACTCTCCAAGGGAACATGGAGGGTGATAAATTACAAGGATGTTAAGGTTGAATGGGCTAGTGACTGTGACAGCATGTAATTCAAATGAGGAGATAGACAGATGGGTCAGGGGAAAAAGAGAGAATGTCCACTTGGGAGAGATGTGGATTCCTGTGCCACCGCCGCGCTGACCAGATGCTCTCAGGGTATGCGAGAACACATGGTCAGACGAGGAAAGAGCAGTAGGAGTAGCAGTGTTTTCTGTGGTAATCCATGTTTCCGTCAGCGCCAAGAAGTCGAGGGACTGGAGGGTAGCATAGGCTGAGATGAACTCTGCCTTGTTGGCCGCAGAACGGCAGTTCCAGAGGCTGCCGGAGACCTGGAACTCCACGTGGGTCGTGCGCGCAGGGTCCATGTCTACACCTGTTGTATTCGGCGCATGTGGCAAATAAAATTTGATTTGATTTGAAGATGCCCTCTGGTGATTTCAACAAGCATTAACAGCATTAACGGCAACAACGGCTGACAGTAAAATACTATGATGTCATGCACTGTAGCATGCTGTACCATACCACAGCATCCTGCAAGCTGTGCTGCAGTATGATGCAACTTTTAAATGAGGACCCATTCTACTCATTTTGCCATGGAGAGAAATGTTTTAATTATGATATCTGAGTGAGAGTGACTAACAAAATCAATGGGGGCCCCCCGGTCGGTAATTCGACCATGATTACTACAAGTTTAGATAGCTAGACTAACTTACCCATCTAAAATATTTTAGCTGACAATTGAGTGACTGTAAGTGACTGACATAAGAGGACAAACTGCTGATGCACAACCACATTATATTATACTATTCTAACTCTCATCAGATAGAGACTCCGACTGAGTCCCCCCAAAAAGAGCGGAATTGATCCACGGGGGGATAGACATTATGAAGTCAGCAACAGCTGCCTGCTGATGGCTTCACAACACTGTCATATTAGGGCTCTATTCAATCCGCCCGCATTGCGGAGGTTCAGCTTTGCATATGTCGGCTCAATCTGAAAGTACCTTTACATTTCTATGGCGGAACTGTAACGCTTCTGCTTCCCAGGCTGAATAAAGTGTTTACTGCAGCGCCTAGCAACCAAACACAACGGGCTTCCGGAACATCAGGAAGCAACCGCTCAGTTTGCTGTGTGAAGTGTTTATCACTGTGTGTGTGTTTATGACTGTGTGTGTGTTTATCACTGTGTGTGTTTATCACTGTGTGTGTTTATCACGGTGTGTGTGTTTGTCACTGTGTGTGTTTATCACTGTGTGTGTGTTTATCACTGTGTGTTTATCACTGTGTGAAGTGTTTATCACGGTGTGTGTGTTTATCACGGTGTGTGTTTATCACTGTGTGTGTGTTTATCACTGTGTGTGTGTTTATCACTGTGTGTTTATCACTGTGTGAAGTGTTTATCACGGTGTGTTTATCACTGTGTGTGTTTATCACTGTGTGTGTGTTTATCACTGTGTGTTTATCACTGTGTGAAGTGTTTATCACTGTGTGTGTTTATCACTGTGTGTGTTTATCACGGTGTGTGTGTTTATCACTGTGTGTGTTTATCACTGTGTGTGTTTATCACGGTGTGTGTGTTTATCACGGTGTGTGTGTTTATCACGGTGTGTGTGTTTATCACGGTGTGTGTTTATCACTGTGTGTGTGTTTATCACGGTGTGTGTGTTTATCACGGTGTGTGTTTATCACTGTGTGTGTTTATCACTGTGTGTGTGTTTATCACTGTGTGTGTGTTTATCACGGTGTGTGTGTTTATCACTGTGTGTGTGTTTATCACTGTGTGTGTGTTTATCACTGTGTGTGTTTATCACGGTGTGTGTTTATCACTGTGTGTGTTTATCACTGTGTGTGTGTTTATCACTGTGTGTGTGTTATCACGGTGTGTGTGTTTATCACTGTGTGTGTTTATCACTGTGTGTGTTTATCACGGTGTGTGTTTATCACTGTGTGTGTTTATCACTGTGTGTGTGTTTATCACTGTGTGTGTGTGTGTGTGTGTGCTCATAGTTTCGTGATTGATGAATGGTTTAACGTGTTTAAAAAATCTTGAGTTGCAAGGTACAGTATTTGCAGAGACTAGCTTTTCAATCCAAGACTCATGGTTGTCCACAGAGTGGGTGAATGCAGTTAGACTGTAACTAACTGTGAAATCCCCTCTCTTAGCACAGGACAGCTTCCCTTTAGCCTGGAGAGAAACTTAACTTATGACTGCAGTCTTGAAGTTGGTATTCAAACCATGAATTCTTTCTGGTGAGAAATTGTTTGGCTCTCTCTCTCTCTCTCTCTCTCTCGCTCTCTCGCTCTCTCTCTCTCTCTCTCTTTTTCGATCATCCTATATATAGGTGATGTTCTGAACTGTCTCTCCTCTCTTGTTCGAACTATCATCTCTCTCTCCTCTCCTCCAGAGAAGCCGATGGCCCGAGGTCCTCCCGGAGGAGTCTTGGGGGTGCTGGGAGGGGTCGTAGCCACTGGTCTCCTCATCGCTGTGGCCGTCACCGTCTTCATGGTCTGCCGGCGGCAGCAGAAGACCCGCACCGAGACTGACAATGACCTGTGAGTTCCCAAGGCCAGGGGTGCGGGTGGGTTGTGTAGTTGGGTGAGTACCCAGGGTCTGCTTTCCCTGATACATAAATGTGTTTGGGATTTTAGCAATCGTTGAGCAGTTTGGATGCTCTGATTTGTGCTGCAAGGACTTCTCATTCAGACCAATGGACTACCTGCCAGTATGACTGTTGCAGACAGTAGGGCAGGCGATTGCTAAAGAGAGAGGGTGGATTGAGGTTATAAACTTTGTCAGCACACAGGAGGAATTATTCCAAAGCCAACCAAACACCCCCTAACTGCCACAGAGGCACAACAGACTCTCAGGAATCAATGATCTGTGTCCCAAATGGAACCCTATTCCCTATGTAGTACACTACATAGGGAGGGCTCTGGTCATATGTAGTACACTACATAGGGAGGGCTCTAGTCATATGTAGTACACTACATAGGGAATAGGGATCTATTTGGGATCCAGACACTGGATGTCAGTGGACGTGTTGTTAACATACTAAAGTATAGGGGTTTATCAGTAAAGTCATCATTCTCTCTACAGAGGTCATATTCTCAAAGGTAAGAGACACAAACACATAATGGTGACCAAAACACTATCTCAACATGATATCGTAGAAAAACGTCATCCTTGCACGTTTTTCCAAAAAGGTCAAATGTCACGTTTTTCTCAATACATTGCAGTCAATGGGAAAAGATTAGTGTCACAGGGTTGACGTTTTTCTTGTTTATCTCATGTCTGTCTCTCTCAGTGGTGTAAAGTACTTAAGTAAAAATACTTTAAAGTACTACTTAAGTAGTTTTTTGGTATCTATACTTTACTATTTATATTTTTGACAACTTTTACTTTTACTTCACTACATTCCTAAAGGAAATAATGTACTTTTTAATCCATACATTTTCCCTGACTTCCAAAAGTACTCGTTACATTTGTGACCCGTTTCAGGAAACTAGGCGTATGGAGTACGTCACTACTTCACAGGAGAGGCATTTGAACGTAAACATGTATTTTTTATCAAAATGCATATTTTTTTGCATAAATGCCTTCTGGAAAATGTGAACTTTCATGTGCCTTAATAACAAACTTGTATTCCATCAGTAAATACGAATACACATGATGAGCCTAGTTGGTTTAGCTACAGAAAGACAGGAACCTTCCCGCTAGCCGTGATTGGCTGAGACAGGAACCTTCCCGCTAGCCATGATTGGCTGAGACAGGAACCTTCCCGCTAGCCATGATTGGCTGAGATAATGGATGGGCTGGACATGCATTGCTAGTTATTTGGTTAGCTTTAGCTACTTGCAGATTCATACTACAGCTTTGGCAATGTTGGTATTGGTAGTATGAGTTGGGATTACGTCCATCTATTGTAGTTCATGAACATGTGTACATGTCTAGACAATAGTGACCCGTCCACTTAGCCGGGGGGGGGTGGGGAGGGGGGGGGGTGATTATAGCATTTCCTTCACATGACCCATCAATTGAGACAAGTGTATCGGGTAAGCATCATCTAATAATGATACAAATATTTATAACATATTTTTATCTGGACACTTTCTGTTTTTGATATTGCTACTATGCAAGTACCCATTTCACCGTTCCGTTTACACCTTCTGTATCCTGTGTATGTGACAAATAAACTATGATTTTATTTGATATAGTGTGTTTATCAGAGACTGTAATGTGAAGAACAACAAGACCTGCACCAAAGTCAGATTAGGATACAGGCCAAGTACTAGAAGTGTATTTTTTCCTGGAGTTTTTCCTTATCGTAGGCTACTACTTTCACCACTTTTAGTCTTGAAATCTTTGGTTGTTTAGTCCACTACCGTACTCACTCTGTTTAGCACATGGCCTCACATGGGAATCCTTAAAGGAATGGGAGGGGCTAAGGCTTAAGAGGGTGTGAAAGATGCTGAATGGGTGTAGACAAAGAAGAGCTCTCCAGTAGGTTTAACAAAACATTCAAGGGCCATTTTCTCAAAAGTGGGTTTACAAGTTGATCAACTCTCAAAGCAGAATTACTTTCCCATTGTTCCTCAGCTGCAGCTAGCTCTGAGTCTCTACTTTTATCCAATGTAAAAAAAAAATCAAATATTTTGCTACATAAGACCGAATCGAGGCGGTCGTTCACATTTTGAATGCTTAGCAGGACAGGAAAATGGTCCAATTCACGTACTTATCAAGAGAACATCCCTGGTCATCTCTCCCCCTCCTCTCACCTCTCTCCCCTCATCTCTCTCTCCCTCCTATCACCTCTCTCTCCTTCTCCCACCTCTCAGCTCTCTCTCCCTCCTCTCTCCTTCCTCACACCTCTCTCCCTCTCCCTCCTCTCTCTCTCTCTTCACTCCCCCTCCTCTCTCCCCTTCCTCTGACCTCTCTCTCCCTCTCGCTCCTCACACCTCTCTCTCCCTCTCCTCCTCTCTCCTCTCACCTCTCTCTCCCTCTCTCTCTCTCCCTCCTCTCACCTCTCTCTCTCTCTCTCTCTCCCTCTCCCTCCTCTCTCCCCTTCCTCTGACCTCTCTCTCCCTCTCCCTCCTCTCACCTCTCTCTCCCTCCTCTCTCTCCCTCCTCTCACCTCTCTCCCTCTCCCTCCTCTCTCTCTCTCTCTTCACTCCCCCTCCTCTCACCTCTCTCCCTCTCCCTCCTCTCTCTCCCTCCTCTCACCTCTCTCCCTCTCCCTCCTCTCACCTCTCTCCCTCTCCCTCCTCTCTCTCCCTCCTCCACCTCTCCCCCTCCTCTCTTTCCCTCCACCTCTCTCCATCCTCCACCTCTCCCTCCTCTCTCTCCCTCCTCCACCTCTCTCCCTCCCTCTCTCTCTCTCTCTCTCTCTCTCGCCCTCCTCTCTCTCCCTCCTCCACCTCTCTCCCTCCTCTCTTTCCCTCCACCTCTCTCCCTCTCCCTCCTCTCTCTCCCTCCTCTCTCTCCCTCCTCTCTCTCTCTCTCCCTCCTCTCTCCCCTTCCTCTGACATCTCTCTCCCTCCCCCTCCTCTCACCTCTCTCCCTCTCCCTCTCCAATCTCCTCTCTCCCTCCTCTCAGGAGGGAGAGAAGTGGAGGGAAAGAGGGGAGGGAGAGAGGTGGAGGGAAAGAGGGGAGGGAGAGAGGTGGAGGAGGGAGAGAGAGGAGGGCGAGAGAGAGAGAGGAGGGAGAGAGAGGAGGGAGATGGAGAGAGAGAGGGGGGAGAGAGAGAGAGGAGGGAGAGAGGTGGAGGAGGGAGAGAGAGGAGGGAGAGAGGTGGAGGATGGAGAGAGAGAAGGGAGAGAGGTGGAGGAGGGAGAGAGAGGAGGGCGAGAGAGAGAGAGAGAGAGAGAGAGAGGGAGGGAGAGAGGTGGAGGAGGGAGAGAGAGGAGGGAGAGAGGTGGAGGGAAAGAGAGGAGGGAGAGAGTTGGAGGAGGGAGAGAGGTGGAGGATGGAGAGAGGTGGAGGAGGGAGAGAGAGGAGGGAGAGAGGTGGAGGGAAAGAGAGGAGGGAGGGAAGTGGAGGAGGGGGAGAGGTGGAGGAGGGAGAGAGAGGAGGGCGAGAGGTGGAGGAGGGAGAGAGAGGAGGGCGAGAGGTGGAGGAGGGAGAGAAGTGGAGGATGGAGAGAGGTGGAGGAGGGAGAGAGAGGAGGGAGAGAGGTGGAGGATAGAGAGAGAGAGGTGGAGGGAAATAGAGGAGGGAGAGAGGTGGAGGGAAATAGATTAGAGGGAGGGGGGAAAAGAAGGAGGGAGATACAGTGCCTTATTCCACATGGATTTAGAAAATAATAATCACCCATCTACACACAATATCCCTAAATGAAAAAATGAAAACATGTTTTTAGGAATATTTGCATATTTATTTAAAATGAAATACAGTAATATCTAATTTACATAGGTATTCACCCCCCTTTGCTATGACACTCGAAATTGAGCTCAGGTGCATCCAATTTCCTTTGATCATCCTTGAGATTGATTGGAGTCCACCTGTGGCCGATTCAATTGTTTGGACATGATTTAGAAAGAAACACACCTGTCTAGATAAGGTCCCACAGTTGACAGTGCATGTCAGAGCAGAAACTATACCATGAAGTCCAAGGAACTGTCCGTAGATCTCTGAGATTGAACTGTGATGAGGCATATATCTGGGGAAGGGTATAAAACCATTTCTAGAGTGTTGAACGTTTCCAAGAGCACAGTGGTCTCCATCATCGGGAAATGGAAAAAATATGGAACTACCCAGACTGCCTAGAGCTGGCCGTCCGACCAAACTGATCAACCGGGCAAGAAGGACCTTGGTCAGGGAGGTGGCCAAAAACCCAATGACCACTCTGACAGAACTACATTGTTCCTTGGCTGAGATGGGAGAACATGCTAGAAGGACAACGGTCTCTACAGCATTACACCAATATGGGCTTTATGGGAGAGTGGCCAGACAGAAGCCACTCCGGAGAAAAAGGCACATGACAGCTCGCCTGGAGTTTGCAAAAAGGCACGAGAAAGACTCTGAGATCATAAGACAAAAGATTATGTGGTCTGATGAGACGAAAATGTAACTCTTTGGCCTGAATGCAAAGCGCTATGTCTGGAGAAAACCAGGCACAGCTCATAACCCGTCTAACATCCCTACTGTGAAGCATGATGGTCGCAGCATCATGCTATGCAGATGCTTTTCAGTGGCAGAGGCTGGGAGACTGTTAAGGATAGAGGGAACAATGAATGGAGCCAAATACAGGAAAATCCTTGATGAGAACCTGCTTCAGAGTGCAGACGACCTTAGACTGGGGCGAAGATTTACGTTCCAACAGGACAGTGACCCCAAGTATACAGCCAAAGCAATGTTGGAATGGCTTCAGAACAAGAATGTGAAAGTCCTTGAGTGGCCCAGCCAAAGCCCAGACATGAATCCCATTGAAAATCTGTGGAAAGACTTGAAGATTGCTGTTCACCACTGCTCCCCATCTAACTTAACAGAGCTTGAGAAAATCTGCAAGGAAGAAAATCCCCAAATTCAGATGTGCAAAGCTGATAGAGACATGCCCAAGATGACTCAAAGCTGTAATCACCGCCGAAGGTGCTTCTACAAAGTATTGACTCAGGGATGTGAAAGCTTATGTAAATGATATATATCTGTATTTTATTTTCAATAAATGTGCTAACATTTCTAAAAATATATTTGACTTTGTCATTATGTGTAGATGGGAGAGAAAAAAATCAATTTAATTCATTTTGAATTTAGTCTGTAACAACACAGAGTACTTTCTAAAGGCACTGTAGAATGGAAGGGGAGAGAGAGAGAGGAGAGAGGGTGAAGGAGGGGAGAGGGTGAAGGAGGGAGGGAGGGAGGGAGGGGAGATGGTGAAGGAGGGAGGGAGGGGAGAGGGTGAAGGAGGGAGGGAGGGAGGGAGGGGAGATGGTGAAGGAGGGAGAGAGGGGAGAGAGAGAGGGAGGGAGGGGAGAGGGTGAAGGAGGGAGGGAGGGAGAGAGGGTGAAGGAGGGAGGGAGAGAGGGTGAAGGAGGGAGGGAGGGGAGATGGTGAAGGAGGGAGAGAGGGGAGAGAGAGAGGGAGGGAGGGGAGAGGGTGAAGGAGGGAGGGAGGGGAGATGGTGAAGGAGGGAGGGAGGGAGGGGAGAGGGTGAAGGAGGGAGGGATGGAGAGAGGGTGAAGGAGGGAGGGAGGGGAGATGGTGAAGGAGGGAGAGAGGGGAGAGAGAGAGGGAGGGAGGGAGAGAGGGTGAAGGAGGGAGGGAGGGAGAGAGGGTGAAGGAGGGAGGGAGGGGAGATGGTGAAGGAGGGAGAGAGGGGAGAGAGAGAGGGAGGGAGGGGAGAGGGTGAAGGAGGGAGGGAGGGGAGATGGTGAAGGAGGGAGGGAGGGAGGGGAGAGGATGAAGGAGGGAGGGAGGGAGAGAGGGGAGAGGGTGAAGGAGGGTACGAGGGAGGGAGGGGAGAGGGTGATGGAGGGAGGGAGGGGAGAGGGAGAGGAGAGGGTGAAGGAGGGAGGGAGGGGAGAGGGTGAAGGAGGGAGAGAGGGGAGAGAGAGAGGGAGGGAGGGGAGAGGGTGAAGGAGGGAGCGAGGGAGGGAGGGGAGAGGGTGAAGGAGGGAGGGAGGGAGGGGAGAGGGTGAAGGAGGGAGGGAGGGGAGAGGGTGAAGGAGGGTACGAGGGAGGGAGGGGAGAGGGTGATGGAGGGAGGGAGGGGAGAGGGAGAGGAGAGGGTGAAGGAGGGAGGGAGGGGAGAGGGTGAAGGAGGGAGAGAGGGGAGATGGTGAAGGAGGGAGAGAGGGGAGAGAGAGAGGGAGGGAGGGGAGAGGGTGAAGGAGGGAGCGAGGGAGGGAGGGGAGAGGGTGAAGGAGGGAGGGAGGGGAGAGGGTGAAGGAGGGAGAGAGGGGAGATGGTGAAGGAGGGAGAGAGGGGAGAGAGAGAGGGAGGGAGGGGAGAGGGTGAAGGAGGGAGCGAGGGAGGGAGGGGAGAGGGTGAAGGAGGGAGGGAGGGGAGAGGGTGAAGGAGGGAGGGAGGGGAGAGGGTGAAGGAGGGAGGGAGGGGAGAGGGTGAAGGAGGGTACGAGGGAGGGAGGGGAGAGGGTGATGGAGGGAGGGAGGGGAGAGGGAGAGGAGAGGGTGAAGGAGGGAGGGAGGGGAGAGGGTGAAGGAGGGAGGGGGGGGAGAGGGTGAAGGAGGGAGAGAGGGGAGATGGTGAAGGAGGGAGAGAGGGGAGAGAGAAGGAGGGAGGGGAGAGGGTGAAGGAGGGAGATAGGGGAGAGAGAGAAAGAGAGAAAGGGTATCATGTCTGTGATGCCTTTCTCTATGTGTCATATTGTGATGCTATCTTCCCCATCACTTAGGCATCAAACCTGTGACACTCATCTTTTCCTATTGACATAGGCATCAACACTGTGACAGTCTTTTCCCATTGACTGCAATGTATTGACATAAATGTAAACTCTGTAACACTCACCGTTTCACATTGAACCCAATTTATTGAGAAAAACATCAACTCCTGAGACATTTGACCTTTTTTGCCAAAACGTGCCAGGATGACGTCAGGCTGAAAATGGTCTTCTCTGTTCTGTTTCTAAGTAGATAGACTTGATTACACAAGTGAAATGAAGACTGCTAACTCTTCATATAAGGTGTTCACTTGATTCACTTGATTGTGGCCCATACTTCCCCCCTACAAAACTGTGCCTGGATCCCAAATGGCACCATGTTCCCTATATAATGCACTACTTTTGACCGGAGCCCTATAGGCTGCACATAATGCCCTAGTCAACAACTATTTGGGATGCAGTCACTGTCTCAGCATTATGGAGGATAGATACACAGAGACTTGATGGGCTCTTGTTAAGTACAACACAACACACAGTTGTCTCCAGAATGAGAGAGACCAGATGGTGGAGCGTGTCAGTAGATAGGGTATGCTGTATGTACAGCGCCTTCAGAAAGTCTTCAGACCCCTTGACTTTTTCCCCATTTTGTTAGGTTACAGTCTTATTCTCAAATTGATTAAATCGTTTTTTCCCCTCATCAATCTATAATACAATACCCCATAATGACAAAGCAAAGACAGGTTTTGAAATGTTTGCTAATTTATTAAAAATCCTCTCAAGCTCTGTCAGGTTGGATGGGGAGCGTCGCTGCAGAGCTATTTTCATGTCTCTCCAGAGATGTTCGATCGGGTTCAAGTCCGGGCTCTGGCTGGGCCACTCAAGGACATTCAGAGACTTGTCCCAAAGCCACTCCTGCATTGTCTTGGCTGTGTACTTAGGGTCATTGTCCTGTTGGAAGGTGAAGCTTCGCCCCAGTATGAGGTCCTGAGAGCTCTGGAGCAGGTTTTCATCAAGGATCTCTCTGTACTTTGCTCCGTTCATCTTTGCCTCGATCCTGACTAGTCTCCCAGTCCCTGCCACCGAAAAACATCCCCACAGCATGATGCTGCCACCACCATGCTTCACCATAGGGATGGTGCCAGGTTTCCTCCAGACGTGACGCTTTGCATTCAGGTCAAAGAGTTCAATCTTGGTTTCATCAGACCAGATAATCTTGTTTCTCATGGTCTGAGAGTCTTTAGGTGCCTTTTGGCAAACTCCAAGCGGGCTGTCGTGCCTTTTACTAAGGAGTGGCTTCCGTCTGCCACTCTACCATAAAGGCCTGATTGGTGGAGTGCTGCAGAGATGGTTGTCCTTCTGGAAGTTTCTCCCATCTCCACAGAGGAACTCTGGAGCTCTGTCAGAGTGACCATCGGGTTCTTGGTCAACTCCCTGGACAAGGCCCTTCTCCCCCGATTGCTCAGTTTGGCCGGGCGGCCAGCTCTAGGACGAGTCTTGGTGGTTCCAAACTTCTTCCATTGAAGAATGATGGAGGCCACTGTGTTCTCTGGGACCTTCAATGCTGCAGAAATATTTTGGTACCTTTCCCCAGATCTGTGCCTCGACACAATCCTGTCTCGGAGCTCTACGGACAATTCCTTTGACCTCATGGCTTGGTTTTTGCTCTGACATGCACTGTCGACTGTGGGACCTTATATAGACAGGTGTGTGCCTTTCCAAATCATGTCCAATCAATTTAATGTACCACAGGTGGATTCCAATCAAGTTCTACAAACATCTCAAGGATGACCAATGGAAACAGGATGCACCTGAGCTCAATGTCGAGTCTCATAGCAAAGGGTCTGAATACTTATGTAAATAAGGTATTTCTGTTTTTTATTTTTAATACATTTGCAAAAATCTGGAAACCTGTTTTCGCTTTGTCATTATGGGGTATTGTGTATAGACTGATGAGGAGGTTTTTATATTTATTCAATTTTAGAACTGAGTGGCTGAGTAGATCCTGGTTCGAATCCAGGCTCTGTCGCCGCCGTCCGCGACCGGGAGACTCATGGGCGGCGCACAATTGGCCCAGCGTCGTCCAGGGTAGGGGAGGGAATGGCCGGCAGGGATGTAGCTCAGTTGATAGAGCATGGCATTTGCAATGCCAGGGTTGTGGGTTCGATTCCAACGGGGGGCCAGTATAAAAAACAAAATAATGTATTCACTAACTGTAAGTCGCTCTGGATAAGAGCGTCTGCTAATTGACTAAAATGTAAAAATGTAAATGTAGAATAAAGCTGTAATGTAACAAAATGTGGAAAAAGTCAAGGGGTCTGAATACTTTTCAGAATGCACTGAATATATAAGGGGTTCAATAGTAACGAGTGTAGGATGAAAAGTTAAAGGTCTTAGCTACATTCAAGGAATCCAATGAAACTTCAGCGCCTTCTTTTCCCTTTTAAATATCTCAGCCTCCTGTGAATGTAGCTAGAACCCAATGGTATTAACATTAGATACATTACCGCAGCGAGGCACACAGCTACCTTCGATAATTCGATTACTATCTAATAGATACATTGCTATCTAATAAAATCATTATTTCAATTCAAAGGGTAAACTAGAGACTAATATTTAGAGTAAACTAGAGACTCATATTGAGAGTAAACTAGAGACTAATATTGAGATGAAATAGAGACTAATATTGAGAGTAAACTAGACTAATTTTGAGTGTAAATTAGAGACTAATATTGAGAGTAAACTAGAGACTAATATTGAGAATAAACTAGAGACTAATATTGAGATGAAATAGAGACTAATATTGATAGTAAACTAGAAACTAATATTGAGATTAAACTAGAGACTAATATTGAGAGTAAACTAGAGACTAATATTGAGAGTAAACAAGACACTAATATTGAGATGAAATAGAGACTAATATTGAGAATAAACTAGAGACTAATATTGAGAGTAAACTAGAGACTAATGTTGATATTAAATAGAGACTAATATTGAGAGTAAACTAGAGACTAATATTGAGAGTAAACTAGAGACTAATATTGAGAATAAACTAGAGACTAATATTGAGAGTAAACTAGAGACTAATATTGAGATGAAATAGAGACTAATATTGAGAGTAAACTACACACTAATATTGAGAGTAAACTAGAGACAAATATTGAGAGTAAACTAGACACTAATGTTGATATTAAATAGAGACTAATATTGAGAGTAAACTAGAAACTAATGTTGATATTAAATAGAGACTAATATTGAGAGTAAACTAGAGACTAATATTGAGAATAAACTAGAGACTAATATTGAGAGTAAACTAGAGACTAATATTGAGATGAAATAGAGACTAATATTGAGAGTAAACTACAGACTAATATTGAGAGTAAACTAGAGACAAATATTGAGAGTAAACTAGACACTAATATTGAGATGAAATAGAGACTAATATTGAGAGTAAACTAGAGACTAATTTTGAGAGTAAACTGGAGACTAATATTGAGAGTAAACTAGAGACTAATATTGAGTAGACGATAAACTCTTGTTTTCTCTACATTTAACATCAGTTTTTATCTCATAAGCATCTCCCATCTTTATCCTCAATATAATATCCTCTGTAATATTTATATTTAGGTGTCCTCCTCCTCCGATGGTAGTTAGCCCTGTGTGACTCGGTTTAGAGGGAGGTTGACAGCATTATTTATTCTAATTAAGGACAGCAGAGATACAGGGATGGTGCCCTGATTTAGACCATGTTCTGCCTCATAACGGTGAACCCTCCAAATTTAGATCTGCCAGCTGCTACCCACACACAGGAAGAGAGAGATGGAACATCACAGGAGAGAGAGGGAACAGAGGAGGAGAGAGAAAGAGGGAACATAACAATAGAGAGAGAGTGACAGAGAAAGAGAGAGTGAGAGAGAGGGAATACACAGAGGAGGGGAGGAGAGAGATTGAGGTAAAACAATAGCTAGAATAATAGGAAAGAAATAAAGGAAGGAGGGAAATACACAACAACAACCAGGCTGGTATACAGCTGCCTTCGATAACACCCAGGCTGGTATACAGCTGCCTTCGATAACAGCCAGGCGGGTACACAGCTGCCTTCGATAACAGCCAGGCGGGTACACAGCTGCCTTCGATAACAACCAGGCGGGTACACAACTGCCTTCAATGACAACCAGGCGGGTACACAGCTGCCTTCAATAACAGCCAGGCGGGTACACAGCTGCCTTCAATAACAGCCAGGCGGGTACACAGCTGCCTTCAATAACAGCCAGGCGGGTACACAGCTGCCTTCAATAACAGCCAGGCGGGTACACAGCTGCCTTCGATAACAGCCAGGCGGGTACACAGCTGCCTTCAATAACAGCCAGGCGGGTACACAGCTGCCTTCGATAACAGCCAGTCTGCTACACATCTACTATACCTTGCAGCAATACTAATCCCAGGGCAGAACTACAGAACTAGATGTTCAGCCACCTGTTTCACCGACATGGGAAATTCTCTTTAATAGTATCAAGTTTCAGGAGAAGACCCAGATGCAGACAGTGTCGAAGTAACAAAAGTTCATTACAAAAACAGGGGGCAGGCAAACGACAGGTCAAGGGCAGGCAGAGGTCAATAATCTGGGGTGTTGTGACAAGGTACAGAACAGCAGGCAGTCTCAGGGTCAGGGCAGGCAGAATGGTCAAAACTGGGAAAACTAGAAAACAGGAACTTGAGAAAGACAGGAGCAAAGGGGAAAACGCTGGTAGGCTTGACGAAACAAAACGAACTGGCAACAGACAAACAGAGAACACAGGTATAAATACACTGGGGAAAATGGGGAAGATGGGCGACACATGGAGGGGGGTGGAGGCAAGCACAAAGACAGGTGAAACAGATCAGGGTGTGACAAATAGAATATAATGGTAGATGCATGAGGGATATCAAGAAGAAAGGAATGGAAGATGCATGAGGTACAGTACCAGTCAAAAGTTTTAGAACACCTACTCATTCAAGGGTTTTTCTTCATTTTGACTATTTTCTACATTGTAGAATAATAGTGAAGACATCAAAACCATGAAATAACACATATGGAATCATGTAGTAATGAAGAACGTGAGATTCTTCAAATAGCCACACTTTGCCTTGATGACAGCTTTGCACACTCTTGACATTCTCTCAACCAGCTTCACCTAGAATGCTTTTCCAACAGTCTTGAAGGAGTTCCCACATATACTGAGCACTTGTTGACTGCTTTTCCTTCACTCTGCGGTCCGACTCATCCCAAACCATCTCAATTTGGTTGAGTTCGGGGGATTGTGGAGGCCAGGTCATCTGATGCAGCACTCCATCACTATCCTTCTTGGTCAAATAGCCCTAACACAGCCTGGAGGTGTGTTGGGTCATTGTCCTGTTGAAAAACAAATGATAGTCCAACTAAGCCCAAACCAGATGGGATAGCGTATCACTGCAGAATGCTGTGTGCCTTGAATTCTAAATAAATCACAGACAGTGTCACCAGCAAAGCACCCCCACACCATAACACGTCCTCCTCCATGCTTTACGGTGGGAAATACACATGCAGATATTTTCCGTTCACCCACACCGCGTCTCACAAATACATTACGGTTGGAACCAGAAATCTCAAATTTGGACTCCAGACCAAAGGACACATTTCCACCGGTCTAATGTCCATTGCTCGTGTTTCTTGGCCCAAGCAAGTCTCTTCTTCGTATTGGTGTCCTTTAGTAGTGGTTTCTTTGCAGCAATTCCACCTGATTCACCCAGTCTCCTCTGAACAATTAATGTTGAGATGTGAAGCATTTATTTGGGCTGCAATTTCTGAGGCTGGTAACTATAATGAACTTATCCTCTGCAGCAGAGGTAACTGTGGCTCTTCCATTCCTGTGGCGGTCCTCATGAGAGCCAGTTTCATCATAGCGCTGGATGGTTTTTCCGTCTGCACTTTTAGAAACTTTCAAAGTTCTTGAAATGTTCCGTATTGACTGACCTTCATGTCTTAAAATAATGATGGACTGTCATTTCTCTTTGCTTATTTGAGATGTTCTTGTCATAATATGGACTTGGTCTTTTACCAAATATGGCTATCTTCTGTATATCCCCCCTCCTTGTCACAACATAACTGATTGGCTCAAACGCATTAAGAAGGAAATACATTCCACAAATTAACTTTTAAGGAGGCACACGTGTTAATTGAAATGCATTGAGAGAATGCCAAGAGTGTGCAAAGCTGTCATCAAGGCAAAGGGTGGCTATTTGAAGAATCTCAAATATAAAATATATGTGGATTTGTTTATCACTTTTTTGGTTACTAAATTATTCCAAAGGTGTTATTACATCGTTTTGATGTCTTCACTATTATTCTACAATGTAAAAAATAATACAAATAAAGAAAAACCCTTGAATGAGTAGCTGTGTCCAAACATTTGACTGGTAGTGTAAATGTAATTGCTAAAATATACTTAAGTATCAAAAGTAATTTACGTATAAACAGGGGCACACTCCAACACTCAGACATAATTTACAAACAAAGTATTTGTGTTTAGTGAATCTGCCAGATCAGAATCAGTAAGGATGTTCAGGGATGTTGTCTTGATAAGTGTGTGAATTTGACCATTTTCCTGTCCTGCTAAGCATTCAAAATGTAACAAGTACTTTTGTGTTACAGGGAAAATGTATGAAGTAAAAATACATTATTCTCTTTAGGATGGTAGCGAAGTAAAAATAAAAGTTGTAGAAAATATAAATAGTAAAGAACAGATACCTAAAACAACCACTTAAGTAGTCCTTTAAAGTATTTCTACTTAAGTACTTTACACTACTGAGCAGGGTACATAGATGTAGGCATCTGGATCGTAGACTTGTTCTCACTAAAGTGCATTACACCTCATATACCAGTAGGAGTCACAGTTCAGGCAGAAACCGTTGGAGTGTGGCTTCACATTTTATTTCAGTATACCTCTTTATTTACCTCTTTATTTACCTTTGCATATACCTCTTTATATACCTCTTTATTTACCTCTTTATATACCTCTTTATTTACCTATTTATATAGCTCTTTATTTACGTCTTTATTTACCTCTTTATTTACCTCTTTATGTAGCTCTTTATTTACCTCTTTATTTACGTATTTATTTATCTCTTTATATAGCTCTTTATATAGCTCATTATTTACCTCTGCATATACCTCTTTATATACCTCTTTATTTACCTCTTTATATACCTCTTCATATACCTCTTTATATACCTCTTCATATACCTATGTATATATCTTTATTTACCTCTTCATATAGCTCTTTATATACCTCTTTATTTACCTCTTCATATACCTCTTTATTTACCTCTTTATATACCTCTTTATTTACCTTTTCATATACCTCTTTGTTTACCTCTTTATTTACCTCTTCATATACCTCTTTATGTACCTCTTTATATACCTCTTTGTTTACCTCTTTATTTACCTCTTTATATACCTCTTTATTTACCTATTTATATACCTCTTTATATAAATCTTTATTTACCTCTTTATATACCTCTTTATATACCTCTTTATATACCTCTTTATATTCCTCTTTATTTACCACTTTACATACCTCTTTATATAGCTCTTCATATACCTTTTTACATACCTCTTTATTTACCTCTTTATTTACTTCTTTATATACCCCTTTATTTAACTCTTTATATACCTCTTTACATACTTCTTTATTTACCTCTTTATTTACCTCTTTATTTAACTCTTTATATACCTCTTTATATAACTCTTTATTTACCTATTTATATAACTCTTTATTTTTAAATTTACATTTAAGTCATTTAGCAGGCGCTCTTATCCAAAGCGACTTACAAATAGGTGCATTCACCTTATATAACTCTTTATATACCTCTTTATTTACCTCTTTATTTACCTCTTTATTTACCTCTTTATTTACCTCTTCATATACCTCTTTATATACCTCTTCTAACACCTCTTTATATTCCTTTTTATTTACCTCTTTATTTACCTCTTTATTTACCTCTTTATATACCTCTTTATATACCGCTTCTAACACCTCTTTATTTACCTCTTTATATACCTCTTTATATACCTCTTTATTTACCTCTTTATTTACCTCTTTATTTACCTCTTCATATACCTCTTTATATACCTCTTCTAACACCTCTTTATATTCCTTTTTATTTACCTCTTTATTTACCTCTTTATTTACCTCTTTATATACCTCTTTATATACCTCTTCTAACACCTCTTTATTTACCTCTTTATATACCTCTTTATATACCTCTTTATTTACATCTTTATATACCTCTTCATATACCTATTTATATATCTTTATATGCCTCTTTATATAGCTCTTTATATACAAATTTATTTACCTTTTCATATACCTCTTTATATAAATATTTATATACCTCTTTATTTACCTCTTCATATACCTCTTTAATTTACCTATTTTTTACCTCTTTATATAGCTCTTTATATACCTCTTTATTTACCTCTTTTATTTACCTCTTTATATACCTCTTCATATACCTATGTATATATATTTATTTACCTCTTTATATAGCTCTTTATATACCTCTTTATTTACCTCTTCATATACCTCTTTACATACCTCTTTATTTACCTCTTTATTTACCTCTTTATATACCTCTTTATTTAACTCTTTATATACCTCTTTATATAACTCTTTATTTACCTCTTTATATAACTCTTTATTTTTACATTTACATTTAAGTCATTTAGCAGACGCTCTTATCCAAAGCGACTTTCAAATAGTTGCATTCACCTTATATACCTCTTTATATACCTCTTTATTTACCTCTTTATTTACATCTTTATTTACCTCTTTATATACCTCTTTATATACCTCTTTATTTTCCTCTTTATTTACCTCTTCATATACCTCTTTATTTACCTCTTTATTTACCTCTTTATATACCTCTTTATATACCTCTTCTAACACCTCTTTATATACCTCTTTATTTACCTCGTTATTTACCTCTTTATTTACCTCTTTATTTACCTCTTTATATACCTCTTCTAACACCTCTTTATTAACCTCTTTATATACCTCTTTATTTACATCTTTATAAACCTCTTCATATACCTATTCATATATCTTTATATGCCTCTTTATATAGCTCTTTATATACCTCTTTATTTACCTCTTCATATACCTCTTTATAGAAATATTTATATACCTCTTTTTTTACCTCTTTATATAGCTATTTATATACCTCTTTATTTACCTCTTTTATTTACCTCTTTATATACCTCTTCATATACCTATGTATATATATTTATTTACCTCTTTATATAGCTCTTTATATACCTCTTTATATACCTCTTTATTTACCTCTTTATTTACCTCTTTATTTACCTCTTTATATGCCTCTTTATATACCTCTTTATTTTCCTCTTTATATACCTCTTTATTTACGTCTTTATTTACATATTTATATACCTCTTCATATACCTCTTTATATACCTCTTTATTTACCTCTTTATATACCTCTTTATTTACCTCTTTATATACCTCTTTATTTAACTCTTTAAATAACTCTTTATATAACTCTTTATTTACCTTTTTATTTACCTCTTTATATACCTCTTTATATACCTCTTTATTTCCCTCTTTATATACCTCTTTATTTACCTCTTTATTTACCTCTTTATATACCTCTTTATATATCTCTTTATTTACCTCTTTATTTACCTCTTCATATACCTCTTTATTTACCTCTTTATTTACCTCTTTATATACCTCTTTATATACCTCTTCTAACACCTCTTTATATACCTCTTTATTTACCTCTTTATTTACCTCTTTATATACCTCTTTATATACCTATTTATACCTCTTTATAAACCTCTTCATATACCTATTTATATATATTTATATACCTCTTTATAAACCCTTTCATATACCTATTTATATATATTTATATACCTCTTTATAAAGCTCTTTATATACCTCTTTATTTACCTCTTCATATACCTCTTTATATACCTCTTTATATACCTCTTTATTTACCTCTTCATATACCTCTTTAATTTACCTCTTTTTTAACCTCTTTATATAGCTCTTTATGTACCTCTTTATTTACCTATTTTATTTACCTCTTTATATACCTCTTCATATACCTATGTATCTTTATTTAGCTCTTTATATAGCTCTTTAAATACCTCTTTATTTACCTCTTCATATACCTCTTTATTTACCTCTTTATTTACCTCTTTATTTACCTCTTTATATACCTCTTCATATCCCTCTTTATATACCTCTTTATTTGCCTCTTTATTTACCTCTGTATTTCCGTCTTTATTTATCTCTTTATATAGATCTTTATATACCTATTTATTTACCTCTTCATTTACCTCTTTATATACCTCTTCATATACCTCTTTATATAACTTTATTTACCTCTTTATATATCTCTTTATATACCTCTTTATTTACCTCTTCATATACCTCTTTAATTTACCTTTTTATTTACCTCTTTATATACCTCTTTATTTACCTCTTTGTATACCTCTTTATTTAACTCTTTATATACCTCTTCTAACACCTCTTTATTTACCTCTTTTTTACCTCTTTATATACCTCTTTATTTACCTCTTTATATAACTATTTATATACCTCTTTTTATACCTCTTCTAACACCTCTGTATTTACCTCTTTATTTACGTCTTTATATACCTCTTCTAACAACCTCTTTATTTACCTCTTTATATACCTATTTACATACCTCTTTATATACCTCTTTATATACCTCTTCATATCCCTCTTTATATACCTCTTCATATACCTATGTATATATCTTTATTTACCTCTTTATATAGGCCTTTATATACATCTTTATTTACCTCTTCATATACCTCTTTATTTACCTCTTTATTTACCTCTTTATATACCTCTTTATTTACCTCTTTATTTACATCTTTATTTACCTCTTTATATACCTCTTCATATCCCTCTTTATATACCTCTTTATTTACCTCTTTATTTACATCTTTATATACCTCTTCATATACCTATTTACATATCTTTATTTACCTCTTTATATAGTTCTTTATATACCTCTTTATTTACCTCTTCATATACCTCTTTATTTACCTCTTTATTTACCTCTTTATATAACTATTTATATACTTCTTTATATACCTCTTCTAACACCTCTTTATTTACCTCTTTATATACCTCTTTATTTACCTCTTTATTTACATCTTTATATACCTCTTCATATACCTATTTACATATCTTTATTTACCTCTTTATATAGTTCTTTATATACCTCTTTATTTACCTCTTCATATACCTCTTTATTTACCTATTTATTTACATCTTTATATACCTCTTTATATACCTCTTCTAACACCTCTTTATTTACCTCTTTATATACCTCTTTATTTACCTCTTTATATAACTATTTATATACTTCTTTATATACCTCTTCTAACACCTCTTTATATAACTATTTATATATCTTTATTTACCTCTTTATATAGCTCTTTATATACATCTTTGTATACCTCTACTAACACCTCTTTATCTACCTCTTTATATAGCTCTTTATATACCTCTTTATTTACCTCTTCATATACCTCTTTTATTTACCTCTTTATATACCTCTTTATGTACCTCTTTATATACCTCTTTATATAGCTCTTTATATACCTCTTAATTTACCTCTTTATTTACATCTTTATATAACTCTTCATATACCTATTTACATATCTTTATTTACCTCTTCATATACCTCTTTATATACCTATTTATATACCTATTTATATATCTTTATTTACCCCTTTATATAGCTCTTTATATACCTCTTTATTTACCTCTTTATATACCTCTTTATTTACCTCTTTATTTACATCTTTATATACCTCTTTATATACCTCTTTTAACACCTCTTTATTTACCTCTTTATTTACCTCTTTATATACCTCCTTATTTACCTCTTTATATAACTATTTATATACCTCTTCTAACACCTCTTTATATACCTCTACTAACACCTCTTTATCTACCTCTTTATATACCTCTTTATTTACCTCTTTATTTACCTCTTTATATACCTCTTTATATACCTCTTTATATACCTCTTCTAACAATTCTTTATTTACCTCGTTATTTACCTCTTTATTTTACATTTACATTTACGTCATTTAGCAGACGCTCTTATCCAGAGCGTCTTACAAATAGGTGCATTCACCTTATATACCTCTTTCTATACCTCTTTATATACCTCTTTATTTTCCTCTTTATATATCTCTTTATTTACCTCTTTATATACCTCTTTATATACCTATTTATAAATCTTTATTTACCTCTTTCTATACCTCTTTATATACCTCTTTATTTTCCTCTTTATATACCTCTTTATTTACCTCTTTATATACCTCTTTATATACCTCTTTATATACCTATTTATATATCTTTATTTACCTCTTTATATAGCTCTTTATATACCTCTTTGTATACCTCTACTAACACCTCTTTATCTACCTCTTTATATAGCTCTTTATATACCTCTTTATTTACCTCTTTATATACCTCTTTATATACCTCTTCATATACCTATTTATATATCTTTATTTACCTCTTTATATAGCTCTTTATATACCTCTTTATTTACCTCTTCATAAACCTATTTTATTTACCTCTTTATATACCTCTTTTTGTATACCTCTTCATATACCTCTTTATATAGCTCTTTATATACCTCTTAATTTACCTCTTTTTTTACATCTTTATATACCTCTTCATATCCCTATTTATATATCTTTATATAGCTCTTTATATACCTCTTTATATATATCTTTATATACCTCTACTAACACCTCTTTATCTACCTCTTTATATACCTATTTATTTACCTCTTTATTTACATCTTTATATAGCTCTTTATATACCTCTTTAATTTACCTCTTTTTTTACCTCTTTATATAGCTCTTCATATACCTCTTAATTTACGTCTTTATATAACTATTTATATACCTCTTTATATACCTCTTCTAACACCTCTGTATTTACCTCTTTATTTACCTCTTTATATACCTCTTCATATCCCTCTTTATATACCTCTTCATATACCTATGTATATATCTTTATTTACCTCTTTATAGAGCTCTTTATATACCTCTTTATTTACCTCTTCATATACCTCTTTATTTACCTCTTTATATACCTCTTTATTTACCTCTTTATTTAAATCTGTATTTCCGTCTTTATTTATCTCTTAATGTAGCTCTTTATATACCTCTTTATTTACCTCTTTATTTACCTCTTTTTTTACATCTTTATATACCTCTTCATATACCTATGTATATATCTTTATTTACCTCTTCATATATCTCTTTATATACCTCTACTAACACCTCTTTATCTACCTCTTTATATACCTATTTATTTACCTCTTTATTTACATCTTTAAATAGCTCTTCATATACCTCTTAATTTACCTCTTTATATAACTATTTATATACCTCTTATATACCTCTTCTAACAACATGTGGTCCTCTGTAGCTCAACTGGTAGAGCACAGCGCTTGTAACGCCAAGGTAGTGGGTTCGATCCCCGGGACCACCCATACACAAAAACAAAAAAAAATGTATGCACGCATGACTGTAAGTCGCTTTGGATAAAAGCGTCTGCTAAATGGCATATTATTTTTATTATAACATCTTTATTTACCTCTTCATAAACCTCTTTACATACCTCTTTATATACCTCTTTCTATACCTCTTCATATCCCTCTTTATATACCTCTTCATGTACCTATGTATATATCTTTATTTACCTCTTTATATAGCTCTTTATATACCTCTTTATTTACCTTTTTATTTACATCTTTATATACCTCTTCATATACCTATTTACATATCTTTATTTACCTCTTTATATAGCTCTTTATATACCTCTTTATTTACCTCTTCATATACCTCTTTATATACCTCTTTATATACCTCTTTATATACCTATTTATATATCTTTATTTACCTCTTTATATAGCTCTTTATATACCTCTTTATTTCCCTCTTTATATACCTCTTTATTTACCTATTTATTTACATCTTTATATACCGCTTTATTTACCTATTTATTTACATCTTTATATACCGCTTTATATACCTCTTCTAACACCTCTTTATTTACCTCTTTATTTACCTCTTTATATAACTCTTTATTTACCTCTTTATATAACTATTTATATACTTCTTTATATACCTCTTCTAACACCTCTTTATTTACCTCTTTATTTACCTCTTTATATACCTCTTCTAACAACCTCTTTATTTACCTCTTTATATACCTCTTTATATACACCTCTTTATATACCTCTTCATATACCTCTTTATATACCTCTTCATATACTTATGTATATATCTTTATTTACCTCTTTATATAGCTCTTTATATACCTCTTTATTTACTTCTTCATATACCTCTTTATTTACCTCTTTATTTACCTCTTTATATACCTCTTTATTTACCTATTTATTTACATCTTTATATACCTCTTTATATACCTCTTCTAACACCTCTTTATTTACCTCTTTATTTACCTCTTTATATACCTCTTCTAACAACCTCTTTTTTTACCTCTTTATATACCTCTTTATACACCTCTTTATATACCTCTTTATATACCTCTTCATATCCCTCTTTATATACCTCTTCATATACCTATGTATATGTCTTTATTTACCTCTTTATAGAGCTCTTTATATACCTCTTTATTTACCTCTTTATATACCTATGTATATATCTTTATTTACCTCTTTATATACCTCTTTATTTACCTCTTTATATACCTCTTCTAACAAACTCTTTATTTACCTCTTTATTTACCTCTTTATATACCTCTTCTAACAACCTCTTTTTTTACCTCTTTATATACCTCTTTATACACCTCTTTATATACCTCTTTATATACCTCTTCATATCCCTCTTTATATACCTCTTCATATACCTATGTATATATCTTTATTTACCTCTTTATATAGCTATTTATATACCTCTTTATATACCTCTTTATTTACATCTTTATAAACCTCTTCATATACCTATTTATATACCTTTATAAACCTCTTTATATAGCTCTTTATATACCTCTTTATTTACCTCTTCATATACCTCTTTATATACCTATTTATATATCTTTATTTACCTCTTTATGTAGCTCTTTACATACCTCTTTATTTACCTATTTATATACCTCTTTATTTACCTCTTTATTTACCTCTTTATATACCTCTTTATTTACCTCTTTATATTACTATTTATATACCTCTTCTAACACCTCTGTATTTACCTCTTTATTTACGTCTTTATATACCTCTTCTAACAACCTCTTTATTTACCTCTTTATATACCTCTTTACATACCTCTTTATTTCCTCTTTATATACCTCTTCATATCCCTCTTTATATACCTCTTCATATACCTATGTATATATCTTTATTTACCTCTTTATATAGCTCTTTATATTCCTCTTTATTTACCTCTTCATATACCTCTTTATTTACCTCTTTATTTACCTCTTTATATAGCTCTTTACTTACCTCTTTATTTACCTCTTTATATACCTCTTCATATCCCTCTTTATATACCTCTTTATTTACCTCTTTATTTACCTCTGTATTTCCGTCTTTATTTATCTCTTAATATAGCTCTTCATATACCTCATTATTTACCTCTTTATTTACATCTTTATATACCTCTTCATATACCTATTTATATATCTTTATTTAAATATTTATATAGCTCTTTATATACCTCTTTATTTACCTCTTTATTTACCTCTTCATATACCTCTTTATATACCTCTTTATATACCTATTTATATACCTATTTATATATCTTTATTTACCTCTTTATATACCTCTTTATATACCTCTTCTAAAACCTCTTTATTTACCTCTTTATTTTCCTCTTCTAACACCTCTTTATTTACCTCTTTATATACCTCTTTATATATCTCTTCTAACACCTCTTTATTTACCTCTCTATATACCTCTTTATATACCTCTTCTAACACCTCTTTATTTACCTCTTTATATACCTCTTTATATACCTCTTTATTTACATCTTTATAAACCTCTTCATATACCTATTTATATACCTTTATATACCTCTTTATATAGCTCTTTATATACCTCTTCATTTACCTATTTTATTTACATCTTTATATACCTCTTCATATACCTATTTATATACCTGTTTATATAGCTCTTTATATACCTCTTAATTTACCTCTTTATTTACATCCTTATATACCTCTTCATATACCTATTTACATATCTTTATTTACCTCTTTATATAGCTCTTTATATACCTCTTTATTTACCTCTTCATATACCTCTTTATATACCTATTTATATATCTTTATTTACCTCTTTATATAGCTCTTTACATACCTCTTTATTTACCTATTTATATACCTCTTTATTTACCTCTTTATTTACCTCTTTATATACCTCTTTATTTACCTCTTTATATAGCTCTTTATATACCTCTTTATTTACCTCTTCATAAACCTCTTTTATTTACCTCTTTATATACCCCTTTATTTACCCCTTTATATACCTCTTTATTTACCTCTTGATTTTCCTCTTTATATACCTCTTTATTTACCTCTTTATTTACATCTTTATATAGCTTTTATATACCTCTTTATTTACCTCTTCATAAACCTCTTTTATTTACCACTTTATTTACCTCTTTATATACCTCTTCATATACCTATTTACATATATACCTCTTTATATATCTTTATTTACCTCTTTATATAGCTCTTTATATACCTCTTTATATACCTCTACTAACACCTCTTTATCTACCTCTTTATATACCTCTTTATTTACCTCTTTATTTACCTCTTTATATACCTCTTTATATACCTCTTTATTTACCTCTTTATTTACCTCTTTATATACCTCTTTATTTACCTCTTTATATACGTGTTCTAACACCTCTTTATTTACATCTTTATATACATCTTTATATACCTCTTTATATACCTCTTCTAACACCTCTTTATATACCTCTCTATATACCTCTTTATATACCTCTTCTAACACCTCTTTATTTACCTCTTTATATACCTCTTTATATACCTCTTTATTTACATCTTTATAAACCTCTTCATATACCTATTTATATACATTTATATACCTCTTTATATAGCTCTTTATATACCTCTTCATTTACCTATTTTATTTACATCTTTATATACCTCTTCATATACCTATTTATATACCTGTTTATATAGCTCTTTATATACCTCTTAATTTACCTCTTTATTTACATCCTTATATACCTCTTCATATACCTATTTACATATCTTTATTTACCTCTTTATATAGCTCTTTATATACCTCTTTATTTACCTCTTCATATACCTCTTTATATACCTATTTATATATCTTTATTTACCTCTTTATATAGCTCTTTACATACCTCTTTATTTACCTATTTATATACCTCTTTATTTACCTCTTTATTTACCTCTTTATATACCTCTTTATTTACCTCTTTATATAACTATTTATATACCTCTTCTAACACCTCTGTATTTACCTCTTTATTTACGTCTTTATATACCTCTTCTAACAACCTCTTTATTTACCTCTTTATATACCTCTTTACATACCTCTTTATATACCTCTTTATTTACCTCTTCATATCCCTCTTTATATACCTCTTCATATACCTATGTATATATCTTTATTTACCTCTTTATATAGCTCTTTATATACCTCTTTATTTACCTCTTCATATACCTCTTTATTTACCTCTATATTTACCTCTTTATATAGCTCTTTATTTACATCTTTATATACCTCTTCATATACCTATTTATATAATTTTATTTACATATTTTATGCTAAAACCTCTTTTATATACCTCTTTATTTACCTCTTCATAAACCTCTTTTATTTACCTCTTTATATACCTCTTTATTTACCTCTTTATATAGCTCTTTATATACCTCTTTATTTACCTCTTCATAAACCTCTTTTATTTACCTCTTTATATACCTCTTTATTTACCCCTTTATATACCTCTTTATTTACCTCTTTATTTTCCTCTTTATATACCTCTTTATTTACCTCTTTATTTACATCTTTATATAGCTCTTTATATACCTCTTTATTTACCTCTTTATTTACCTCTTCATATACCTATTTACATATCTTTATTTACCTCTTTATATAGCTCTTTATATACCTCTTTATTTACCTATTTATATACCTCTTTATTTACCTCTTTATTTACCTCTTTATATACCTCTTTATTTACCTCTTTATATAACTATTTATATACCTCTTCTAACACCTCTGTATTTACCTCTTTATTTACCTCTTTATATACCTCTTCTAACAACCTCTTTATTTACCTCTTTATATACCTCTTTACATACCTCTTTATATACCTCTTTATTTACCTCTTCATATCCCTCTTTATATACCTCTTCATATACCTATGTATATATCTTTATTTACCTCTTTATATAGCTCTTTATATACCTCTTTATTTACCTCTTCATATACCTCTTTATTTACCTCTATATTTACCTCTTTATATAGCTCTTTATTTACATCTTTATATACCTCTTCATATACCTATTTATATAATTTTATTTACATATTTTATGCTAAAACCTCTTTTATATACCTCTTTATTTACCTCTTCATAAACCTCTTTTATTTACCTCTTTATATACCTCTTTATTTACCTCTTTATATAGCTCTTTATATACCTCTTTATTTACCTCTTCATAAACCTCTTTTATTTACCTCTTTATATACCTCTTTATTTACCCCTTTATATACCTCTTTATTTACCTCTTTATTTTCCTCTTTATATACCTCTTTATTTACCTCTTTATTTACATCTTTATATAGCTCTTTATATACCTCTTTATTTACCTCTTTATTTACCTCTTCATATACCTATTTACATATCTTTATTTACCTCTTTATATAGCTCTTTATATACCTCTTTATTTACCTCTTCATAAACCTCTTTTATTTACCACTTTATTTACCTCTTTTATTTAACACTTTATTTACCTCTTTATATACCTCTTCATATACCTATTTACATATATACCTCTTTATATATCTTTATTTACCTCTTTATATAGCTCTTTATATACCTCTTTATATACCTCTACTAACACCTCTTTATCTACCTCTTTAAATACCTCTTTATTTACCTCTTTATTTACCTCTTTATTTACCTCTTTATATACCTCTTTATATATCTCTTTATTTACCTCTTTATTTACCTCTTTATATACCTCTTTATTTACCTCTTTATATACGTGTTCTAACACCTCTTTATTTACATCTTTATATACATCTTTATATACCTCTTTATATACCTCTTCTAACACCTCTTTATATACCTCTTTATTTACATCTTTATATACCTCTTTATATACCTCTTCTAACACCTCTTTATATAAATCTTAATATACCTCTTTATATACCTCTTCTAACACCTCTTTATTTACCTCTTCATATACCTCTTTATTTACCTCTGTATTTCCGTCTTTATTTATCTCTTAATATAGCTCTTTATATACCTCTTTATTTACCTCTTTATATACCTCTTCATATACCTATTTATATATCTTCATTTACATCTTTATATAGCTCTTTATATACCTCATTATTTACCTCTTCATATACCTCTTTATATACCTCTTTATATACCTATTTATATATCTTTATTTACCTCTTTATATACCTCTTTATATACCTCTTCTAAAACCTCTTTATATACCTCTTTATATACCTCTTTATATACCTATTTATATATCTTTATTTACCTCTTTATATACCTCTTTATATACCTCTTTATTTACCTCTTCTAACACCTCTTTATTTACCTCTTTATATACCTCTTTATATATTTCTTCTAACACCTCTTTATTTACCTCTCTATATACCTCTTTATATACCTCTTCTAACACCTCTTTATTTACCTCTTTATATACCTCTTTATATACCTCTTTATTTACATCTTTATAAACCTCTTCATATACCTATTTATATACCTTTATATACCTCTTTAACCTCTTCATATACCTCTTTATATGAATCTTTATATACCTTTTTATTTACCTCTTTTTTTACCTCTTTATATAGCTCTTTATATACCTCTTCGTTTACCTCTATTATTTACCTCTTTATATACCTCTTTATATACCTATGTATATATCTTTATTTACCTCTTTATATAGCTCTTTATATACCTCTTTATTTACCTCTTCATATACCTCTTTACATACCTCTTTATATACCTCTTTATTTACCTCTTCATATCCCTCTTTATATACCTCTTCATATACCTATGTATATATCTTTATTTACCTCTTTATATAGCTCTTTATATACCTCTTTATTTACCTCTTCATATACCTCTTTATTTACCTCTTTATTTACCTCTTTATATAGCTCTTTATTTACATCTTTATATACCTCTTCATATACCTATTTATATAATTTTATTTACATATTTTATGCTAAAACCTCTTTTATATACCTCTTTATTTACCTCTTCATAAACCTCTTTTATTTACCTCTTTATATACCTCTTTATTTACCACTTTATATAGCTCTTTATATACCTCTTTATTTACCTCTTCATAAACCTCTTTTATTTACCTCTTTATATACCTCTTTATTTACCCCTTTATAAACCTCTTTATTTACCTCTTTATTTTCCTCTTTATATACCTCTTTATTTACCTCTTTATTTACATCTTTATATAGCTCTTTATATACCTCTTTATTTACCTCTTTATTTACCTCTTCATATACCTATTTACATATCTTTATTTACCTCTTTATATAGCTCTTTATATACCTCTTTATTTACCTCTTCATAAACCTCTTTTATTTACCACTTTATTTACCTCTTTTATTTAACACTTTATTTACCTCTTTATATACCTCTTCATATACCTATTTACATATATACCTCTTTATATATCTTTATTTACCTCTTTATATAGCTCTTTATATACCTCTTTATATACCTCTACTAACACCTCTTTATCTACCTCTTTAAATACCTCTTTATTTACCTCTTTATTTACCTCTTTATATACCTCTTTATATACCTCTTTATTTACCTCTTTATTTACCTCTTTATATACATCTTTATTTACCTCTTTATATACGTGTTGTAACACCTCTTTATTTACATTTTTATATACATCTTTATATACCTCTTTATATACCTCTTCTAACACCTCTTTATATACCTCTTTATTTACATCTTTATATACCTCTTTATATACCTCTTCTAACACCTCTTTATATAAATCTTAATATACCTCTTTATATACCTCTTCTAACACCTCTTTATTTACCTCTTCATATACCTCTTTATTTACCTCTGTATTTCCGTCTTTATTTATCTCTTAATATAGCTCTTTATATACCTCTTTATTTACCTCTTTATATACCTCTTCATATACCTATTTATATATCTTCATTTACATCTTTATATAGCTCTTTATATACCTCATTATTTACCTCTTCATATACCTCTTTATATACCTCTTTATATACCTATTTATATATCTTTATTTACCTCTTTATATACCTCTTTATATACCTCTTCTAAAACCTCTTTATATACCTCTTTATATACCTCTTTATATACCTATTTATATATCTTTATTTACCTCTTTATATACCTCTTTATATACCTCTTTATTTACCTCTTCTAACACCTCTTTATTTACCTCTTTATATACCTCTTTATATATTTCTTCTAACACCTCTTTATTTACCTCTCTATATACCTCTTTATATACCTCTTCTAACACCTCTTTATTTACCTCTTTATATACCTCTTTATATACCTCTTTATTTACATCTTTATAAACCTCTTCATATACCTATTTATATACCTTTATATACCTCTTTATATAGCTCTTTATATACCTCTTTATTTACCTCTTCATATACCTCTTTATATGAATCTTTATATACCTTTTTATTTACCTCTTTTTTTACCTCTTTATATAGCTCTTTATATACCTCTTCGTTTACCTCTATTATTTACCTCTTTATATACCTCTTTATATACCTATGTATATATCTTTATTTACCTCTTTATATAGCTCTTTATATACCTCTTTATTTACCTCTTCATATAGCTCTTTATATACCTCTTTATATAACTCTTTATTTACCTCTTTATATAACTCTTTATTTTTACATTTACATTTAAGTCATTTAGCAGACGCTCTTATCCAAAGCGACTTACAAATAGGTGCATTCACCTTATATACCTCTTTATATACCTCTTTATATACCTCTTTATTTACCTCTTTATTTACCTCTTTATATACCCCTTTATTTACATCTTTATAAACCTCTTCATATACATATTTATATATCTTTATATACCTCTTTATATAGCTCTTTATATACCTCTTTATTTCCCTCTTCATATACCTCTTCATTTACCTCTTAATTACCTCTTTATATACCTCTTTATTTACCTCTTTATTTACCTCTTTATATACCTCTTTATATACCTCTTTATTTACCTCTTTATTTACCTCTTTATATACATCTTTATTTACCTCTTTATATACGTGTTGTAACACCTCTTTATTTACATTTTTATATACATCTTTATATACCTCTTTATATACCTCTTCTAACACCTCTTTATATACCTCTTTATTTACATCTTTATATACCTCTTTATATACCTCTTCTAACACCTCTTTATATAAATCTTAATATACCTCTTTATATACCTCTTCTAACACCTCTTTATTTACCTCTTCATATACCTCTTTATTTACCTCTGTATTTCCGTCTTTATTTATCTCTTAATATAGCTCTTTATATACCTCTTTATTTACCTCTTTATATACCTCTTCATATACCTATTTATATATCTTCATTTACATCTTTATATAGCTCTTTATATACCTCATTATTTACCTCTTCATATACCTCTTTATATACCTCTTTATATACCTATTTATATATCTTTATTTACCTCTTTATATACCTCTTTATATACCTCTTCTAAAACCTCTTTATATACCTCTTTATATACCTCTTTATATACCTATTTATATATCTTTATTTACCTCTTTATATACCTCTTTATATACCTCTTTATTTACCTCTTCTAACACCTCTTTATTTACCTCTTTATATACCTCTTTATATATTTCTTCTAACACCTCTTTATTTACCTCTCTATATACCTCTTTATATACCTCTTCTAACACCTCTTTATTTACCTCTTTATATACCTCTTTATATACCTCTTTATTTACATCTTTATAAACCTCTTCATATACCTATTTATATACCTTTATATACCTCTTTATATAGCTCTTTATATACCTCTTTATTTACCTCTTCATATACCTCTTTATATGAATCTTTATATACCTTTTTATTTACCTCTTTTTTTACCTCTTTATATAGCTCTTTATATACCTCTTCGTTTACCTCTATTATTTACCTCTTTATATACCTCTTTATATACCTATGTATATATCTTTATTTACCTCTTTATATAGCTCTTTATATACCTCTTTATTTACCTCTTCATATAGCTCTTTATATACCTCTTTATATAACTCTTTATTTACCTCTTTATATAACTCTTTATTTTTACATTTACATTTAAGTCATTTAGCAGACGCTCTTATCCAAAGCGACTTACAAATAGGTGCATTCACCTTATATACCTCTTTATATACCTCTTTATTTACCTCTTTATTTACCTCTTTATATACCCCTTTATTTACATCTTTATAAACCTCTTCATATACATATTTATATATCTTTATATACCTCTTTATATAGCTCTTTATATACCTCTTTATTTCCCTCTTCATATACCTCTTCATTTACCTCTTAATTACCTCTTTATATACCTCTTTATTTACCTCTTTATTTCCCTCTTTATATACCTCTTTATATACCTCTTCATATCCCTCTTTATATAGCTCTTTATTTGCCTCTTTATTTACCTCTGTATATCGGTCTTTATTTATCTCTTTATATAGCTCTTTATATACCTCTTTATTTACCTCTTTATTTACATCTTTATATACCTTTTCATATACCTATTTATATACCTGTTTATATAGCTCTTTATATACCTCTTAATTTACCTCTTCATTTACATCCTTATATACCTCTTCATATACCTATTTACATATCTTTATTTACCTCTTTATATAGCTCTTTATATACCTCTTTATTTACCTCTTCATATACCTCTTTATATACCTATTTATATATCTTTATTTACCTCTTTATGTAGCTCTTTACATACCTCTTTATTTACCTATTTATATACCTCTTTATTTACCTCTATATTTACCTCTTTATATACCTCTTTATTTTCCTCTTTATATAACTATTTATATACCTCTTCTAACACCTCTGTATTTACCTCTTTATTTACGTCTTTATATACCTCTTCTAACAACCTCTTTATTTACCTCTTTATATACCTCTTTACATACCTCTTTATATACCTCTTTATATACCTCTTCATATCCCTCTTTATATACCTCTTCATATACCTATGCATATATCTTTATTTACCTCTTTATATAGCTCTTTATATTCCTCTATTTACCTCTTCATATACCTCTTTATTTACCTCTTTATTTACCTCTTTATATAGCTCTTTACTTACCTCTTTATTTACCTCTTTATATACCTCTTCATATCCCTCTTTATATACCTCTTTATTTACCTCTTTATTTACCTCTGTATTTCCGTCTTTATTTATCTCTTAATATAGCTCTTCATATACCTCATTATTTACCTCTTTATTTACATCTTTATATACCTCTTCATATACCTATTTATATATCTTTATTTAAATATTTATATAGCTCTTTATATACCTCTTTATTTACCTCTTTATTTACCTCTTTATATACCTCTTCTAACAACCTCTTTATTTACCTCTTTATATACCTCTTTATATACCTCTTAATTTCCCTCTTTATATACCTCTTCATATACCTCTTTATTTACCTCTTTATTTACCTCTTTATATACCTCTTTATTTACCTCTTTATTTACCTCTGTATTTCCGTCTTTATTTATCTCTTAATATAGCTCTTTATTTACCTCTTTATTTACCTCTTTATTTACATCTTTATATACCTCTTCATATACCTATTTATATATCTTTATTTACATATTTTATGCTAAAACCTCTTTTATATACCTCTTTATTTACCTCTTCATAAACCTCTTTTATTTACCTCTTGATATACCTCTTTATTTACCTCTTTATATAGCTCTTTATATACCTCTTTATTTACCTCTTCATTAACCTCTTTTATTTACCTCTTTATATACCTCTTTATTTACCCCTTTATATACCTCTTTATTTACCTCTTGAGTTTCCTCTTTATATACCTCTTTATTTATCTCTTTATATAGCTCTTTATATACCTCTTTATTTACCTCTTTATTTACATCTTTATATACCTCTTTATATACCTCTTTATTTTCCTCTTTATTTACCTCTTTATTTACCTCTTTATATACCTCTTTATATACCTCTTTATTTACTTCTTTATTTACCTCTTTATATACCTCTTTATATACCTCTCCTAACACCTCTTTATATACCTCTTTATTTACCCCTTTATATACCTCTTTATTTACCTCTTGATTTTCCTCTTTATATACCTCTTTATTTATCTCTTTATATAGCGCTTTATATACCTCTTTATTTACCTCTTTATTTACATCTTTATATACCTCTTTATTTACCTCTTTATTTACCTCTTTATATACCTCTTTATTTAATTCTTTATATACCTCTTTATATAACTCTTTATTTACCTCTTTATATAACTCTTTATTTTTACATTTACATTTAAGTCATTTAGCAGACGCTCTTATCCAAAGCGACTTACAAATAAGTGCATTCACCTTATATACCTCTTTATATACCTCTTTATATACCTCTTTATTTACCTCTTTATTTACCTCTTTATATACCCCTTTATTTACATCTTTATAAACCTCTTCATATACATATTTATATATCTTTATATACCTCTTTATATAGCTCTTTATATACCTCTTTATTTCCCTCTTCATATACCTCTGCATTTACCTCTTATTTACCTCTTTATATACCTCTTTATTTACCTCTTTATATACCTCTTTATATACCTCTTCATATCCCTCTTTATATACCTCTTCATATACCTATGTATATATCTTTATTTACCTCTTTATATAGCTCTTTATATTCCTCTTTACATACCTCTTTATATACCTCTTTATATACCTCTTCATATCCCTCTTTATATACCTCTTCATATACCTATGCATATATCTTTATTTACCTCTTTATATAGCTCTTTATATTCCTCTTTATTTACCTCTTCATATACCTCTTTATTTACCTCTTTATTTACCTCTTTATATAGCTCTTTACTTACCTCTTTATTTACCTCTTTATATACCTCTTCATATCCCTCTTTATATACCTCTTTATTTACCTCTTTATTTACCTCTGTATTTCCGTCTTTATTTATCTCTTAATATAGCTCTTCATATACCTCTTTATTTACCTCTTTATTTACATATTTATATACCTCTTCATATACATATGTATATATCTTTATTTACCTCTTTATATAGCTCTTTATTTACCTCTTTATATAACTCTTTATTTTTACATTTACATTTAAGTCATTTAGCAGACGCTCTTATCCAAAGCGACTTACAAATAGGTGCATACAACTTATATACCTCTTTATATACCTCTTTATTTACCTCTTTATTTACCTCTTTATATACCTCTTTGTATACCTCTTTATTTACCTATTTATTTACCTCTTTATATACCTCTTCATTTCCCTCTTTATATACCTCTTTATTTGCCTCTTTATTTACCTCTCTATTTCGGTCTTTATTTATCTCTTTATATAGCTCTTTATATACCTCTTTATTTACCTCTTTATTTACATCTTTATATACCTCTTTATATACCTCTTTATTTTCCTCTTTATTTACCTCTTTATTTACTTCTTTATATACTTCTTTATATACCTCTTTATTTACTTCTTTATTTACCTCGTTATATACCTCTTTATATACCTCTTCTAACACCTCTTTATACCTCTTTATTTACCTCTTTATATACCTCTTTATTTAACTCTTTATATACCTCTTTATATAACTCTTTATTTTTACATTTACATTTAAGTCATTTAGCAGACGCTCTTATCCAAAGCGACTTACAAATAAGTGCATTCACCTTATATACCTCTTTATATACCTCTTTATATACCTCTTTATATACCTCTTTATTTACCTCTTTATATACCTATTTATATATCTTTATTTACCTCTTTATATACCTCTTTATTTACCTCTTTATACACCTCTTCTAACAAACTCTTTATTTACCTCTTTATATACCTCTTTATATACCTCTTTATTTACCTCTTCATATACCTCTTTATTTACCTCTAAATTTACCTCTGTATTTCCGTCTTTATTTATCTCTTAATATAGCTCTTTACATACCTCTTTATTTACCTCTTTATTTACATCTTTATATACCTCTTCATATACCTATTTATATATCTTCATTTACATCTTTATATAGCTCTTTATATACCTCTTTATTTACCTCTTCATATACCTCTTTATATACCTATTTATATATCTTTATTTACCTCTTTATATACCTCTTTATATACCTCTTCTAAAACCTCTTTATATACCTCTTTATTTACCTCTTCTAACACCTCTTTATTTACCTCTTTATATACCTCTTTATATATCTCTTCTAACACCTCTTTATTTACCTCTCTATATACCTCTTTATATACCTCTTCTAACACCTCTTTATTTACCTCTTTATATACCTCTTTATATATCTCTTTATTTACATCTTTATAAACCTCTTCATATACCTATTTATATACCTTTATATACCTCTTTATATAGCTCTTTATATACCTCTTTATTTACCTCTTCATATACCTCTTTATATGAATCTTTATATACCTTTTTATTTACCTCTTTTTTTACCTCTTTATATAGCTCTTTATATACCTCTTCGTTTACCTCTATTATTTACCTCTTTATATACCTCTTCATATACCTATGTATATATCTTTATTTACCTCTTTATATAGCTCTTTATATACCTCTTTATTTACCTCTTCATATACCTCTTTACATACCTCTTTATTTACCTCTTTATTTACCTCTTTATATACCTCTTCATTTAACTCTTTATATACCTCTTTATATAACTCTTTATTTACCTCTTTATATAACTCTTTATTTTTACATTTACATTTAAGTCATTTAGCAGACGCTCTTATCCAAAGCGACTTACAAATAGGTGCATTCACCTTATATACCTCTTTATATACCTCTTTATTTACCTCTTTATTTACCTCTTTATTTACCTCTTTATATACCTCTTTGTATACCTCTTTATTTTCCTCTTTATTTACCTCTTTATTTACCTCTTTATTTACCTCTTTATATACCTCTTCATTTAACTCTTTATATACCTCTTTATATAACTCTTTATTTACCTCTTTATATAACTCTTTATTTTTACATTTACATTTAAGTCATTTAGCAGACGCTTTTATCCAAAGCGACTTACAAATAGGTGCATTCACCTTATATACCTCTTTATATACCTCTTTATTTACCTCTTTATTTACCTCTTTATTTACCTCTTTATATACCTCTTTGTATACCTCTTTATTTTCCTCTTTATTTACCTCTTTATTTACCTCTTTATATACCTCTTTATATACCTCTTTATTTACTTCTTTATTTACCTCTTTATATACCTCTTTATATACCTCTTCTAACACCTCTTTATATACCTCTTTATTTACCTCTTTCTTTACCTCTTTATTTACCTCTTTATATACCTCTTTATTTAACTCTTTATATACCTCTTTATATAACTCTTTATTTTTACATTTACATTTAAGTCATTTAGCAGACGCTCTTATCCAAAGCGACTTACAAATAAGTGCATTCACCTTATATACCTCTTTATATACCTCTTTATATACCTCTTTATTTACCTCTTTATATACCTATTTATATATCTTTATTTACCTCTTTATATACCTCTTTATTTACCTCTTTATATACCTCTTCTAACAAACTCTTTATTTACCTCTTCATATACCTCTTTATTTACCTCTTTATTTACCTCTGTATTTCCGTCTTTATTTATCTCTTAATATAGCTCTTTACATACCTCTTTATTTACCTCTTTATTTACATCTTTATATACCTCTTCATATACCTATTTATATATCTTCATTTACATCTTTATATAGCTCTTTATATACCTCTTTATTTACCTCTTCATATACCTCTTTATATACCTCTTTATATACCTCTTTATATACCTCTTTATATATCTTTATTTACCTCTTTATATACCTCTTTATATACCTCTTCTAAAACCTCTTTATATACCTCTTTATTTACCTCTTCTAACACCTCTTTATTTACCTCTTTATATACCTCTTTATATATCTCTTCTAACACCTCTTTATTTACCTCTTTATATACCTCTTTATATACCTCTTCTAACACCTCTTTATTTACCTTTTTATATACCTCTTTATATATCTCTTTATTTACATCTTTATAAACCTCTTCATATACCTATTTATATACCTTTATATACCTCTTTATATAGCTCTTTATATACCTCTTTATTTACCTCTTCATATACCTCTTTATATGAATCTTTATATACCTTTTTATTTACCTCTTTTTTTACCTCTTTATATAGCTCTTTATATACCTCTTCGTTTACCTCTATTATTTACCTCTTTATATACCTCTTCATATACCTATGTATATATCTTTATTTACCTCTTTATATAGCTCTTTATATACCTCTTTATTTACCTCTTCATATACCTCTTTACATACCTCTTTATTTACCTCTTTATTTACCTCTTTATATACCTCTTCATTTAACTCTTTATATACCTCTTTATATAACTCTTTATTTATCTCTTTATATAACTCTTTATTTTTACATTTACATTTAAGTCATTTAGCAGACGCTCTTATCCAAAGCGACTTACAAATAGGTGCATTCACCTTATATACCTCTTTATATACCTCTTTATTTACCTCTTTATTTACCTCTTTATATACCCCTTTATTTACATCTTTATAAACCTCTTCATATACATATTTATATATCTTTATATACCTCTTTATATAGCTCTTTATATACCTCTTTATTTCCCTCTTCATATACCTCTGCATTTACCTCTTATTTACCTCTTTATATACCTCTTTATTTACCTCTTTATATACCTCTTTATATACCTCTTCATATCCCTCTTTATATACCTCTTCATATACCTATGTATATATCTTTATTTACCTCTTTATATAGCTCTTTATATTCCTCTTTACATACCTCTTTATATACCTCTTTATATACCTCTTCATATCCCTCTTTATATACCTCTTCATATACCTATGCATATATCTTTATTTACCTCTTTATATAGCTCTTTATATTCCTCTTTATTTACCTCTTCATATACCTCTTTATTTACCTCTTTATTTACCTCTTTATATAGCTCTTTACTTACCTCTTTATTTACCTCTTTATATACCTCTTCATATCCCTCTTTATATACCTCTTTATTTACCTCTTTATTTACCTCTGTATTTCCGTCTTTATTTATCTCTTAATATAGCTCTTCATATACCTCTTTATTTACCTCTTTATTTACATATTTATATACCTCTTCATATACATATGTATATATCTTTATTTACCTCTTTATATAGCTCTTTATTTACCTCTTTATATAACTCTTTATTTTTACATTTACATTTAAGTCATTTAGCAGACGCTCTTATCCAAAGCGACTTACAAATAGGTGCATACAACTTATATACCTCTTTATATACCTCTTTATTTACCTCTTTATTTACCTCTTTATATACCTCTTTGTATACCTCTTTATTTACCTATTTATTTACCTCTTTATATACCTCTTCATTTCCCTCTTTATATACCTCTTTATTTGCCTCTTTATTTACCTCTCTATTTCGGTCTTTATTTATCTCTTTATATAGCTCTTTATATACCTCTTTATTTACCTCTTTATTTACATCTTTATATACCTCTTTATATACCTCTTTATTTTCCTCTTTATTTACCTCTTTATTTACTTCTTTATATACTTCTTTATATACCTCTTTATTTACTTCTTTATTTACCTCGTTATATACCTCTTTATATACCTCTTCTAACACCTCTTTATACCTCTTTATTTACCTCTTTATATACCTCTTTATTTAACTCTTTATATACCTCTTTATATAACTCTTTATTTTTACATTTACATTTAAGTCATTTAGCAGACGCTCTTATCCAAAGCGACTTACAAATAAGTGCATTCACCTTATATACCTCTTTATATACCTCTTTATATACCTCTTTATATACCTCTTTATTTACCTCTTTATATACCTATTTATATATCTTTATTTACCTCTTTATATACCTCTTTATTTACCTCTTTATACACCTCTTCTAACAAACTCTTTATTTACCTCTTTATATACCTCTTTATATACCTCTTTATTTACCTCTTCATATACCTCTTTATTTACCTCTAAATTTACCTCTGTATTTCCGTCTTTATTTATCTCTTAATATAGCTCTTTACATACCTCTTTATTTACCTCTTTATTTACATCTTTATATACCTCTTCATATACCTATTTATATATCTTCATTTACATCTTTATATAGCTCTTTATATACCTCTTTATTTACCTCTTCATATACCTCTTTATATACCTATTTATATATCTTTATTTACCTCTTTATATACCTCTTTATATACCTCTTCTAAAACCTCTTTATATACCTCTTTATTTACCTCTTCTAACACCTCTTTATTTACCTCTTTATATACCTCTTTATATATCTCTTCTAACACCTCTTTATTTACCTCTCTATATACCTCTTTATATACCTCTTCTAACACCTCTTTATTTACCTCTTTATATACCTCTTTATATATCTCTTTATTTACATCTTTATAAACCTCTTCATATACCTATTTATATACCTTTATATACCTCTTTATATAGCTCTTTATATACCTCTTTATTTACCTCTTCATATACCTCTTTATATGAATCTTTATATACCTTTTTATTTACCTCTTTTTTTACCTCTTTATATAGCTCTTTATATACCTCTTCGTTTACCTCTATTATTTACCTCTTTATATACCTCTTCATATACCTATGTATATATCTTTATTTACCTCTTTATATAGCTCTTTATATACCTCTTTATTTACCTCTTCATATACCTCTTTACATACCTCTTTATTTACCTCTTTATTTACCTCTTTATATACCTCTTCATTTAACTCTTTATATACCTCTTTATATAACTCTTTATTTACCTCTTTATATAACTCTTTATTTTTACATTTACATTTAAGTCATTTAGCAGACGCTCTTATCCAAAGCGACTTACAAATAGGTGCATTCACCTTATATACCTCTTTATATACCTCTTTATTTACCTCTTTATTTACCTCTTTATTTACCTCTTTATATACCTCTTTGTATACCTCTTTATTTTCCTCTTTATTTACCTCTTTATTTACCTCTTTATTTACCTCTTTATATACCTCTTCATTTAACTCTTTATATACCTCTTTATATAACTCTTTATTTACCTCTTTATATAACTCTTTATTTTTACATTTACATTTAAGTCATTTAGCAGACGCTTTTATCCAAAGCGACTTACAAATAGGTGCATTCACCTTATATACCTCTTTATATACCTCTTTATTTACCTCTTTATTTACCTCTTTATTTACCTCTTTATATACCTCTTTGTATACCTCTTTATTTTCCTCTTTATTTACCTCTTTATTTACCTCTTTATATACCTCTTTATATACCTCTTTATTTACTTCTTTATTTACCTCTTTATATACCTCTTTATATACCTCTTCTAACACCTCTTTATATACCTCTTTATTTACCTCTTTCTTTACCTCTTTATTTACCTCTTTATATACCTCTTTATTTAACTCTTTATATACCTCTTTATATAACTCTTTATTTTTACATTTACATTTAAGTCATTTAGCAGACGCTCTTATCCAAAGCGACTTACAAATAAGTGCATTCACCTTATATACCTCTTTATATACCTCTTTATATACCTCTTTATTTACCTCTTTATATACCTATTTATATATCTTTATTTACCTCTTTATATACCTCTTTATTTACCTCTTTATATACCTCTTCTAACAAACTCTTTATTTACCTCTTCATATACCTCTTTATTTACCTCTTTATTTACCTCTGTATTTCCGTCTTTATTTATCTCTTAATATAGCTCTTTACATACCTCTTTATTTACCTCTTTATTTACATCTTTATATACCTCTTCATATACCTATTTATATATCTTCATTTACATCTTTATATAGCTCTTTATATACCTCTTTATTTACCTCTTCATATACCTCTTTATATACCTCTTTATATACCTCTTTATATACCTCTTTATATATCTTTATTTACCTCTTTATATACCTCTTTATATACCTCTTCTAAAACCTCTTTATATACCTCTTTATTTACCTCTTCTAACACCTCTTTATTTACCTCTTTATATACCTCTTTATATATCTCTTCTAACACCTCTTTATTTACCTCTTTATATACCTCTTTATATACCTCTTCTAACACCTCTTTATTTACCTTTTTATATACCTCTTTATATATCTCTTTATTTACATCTTTATAAACCTCTTCATATACCTATTTATATACCTTTATATACCTCTTTATATAGCTCTTTATATACCTCTTTATTTACCTCTTCATATACCTCTTTATATGAATCTTTATATACCTTTTTATTTACCTCTTTTTTTACCTCTTTATATAGCTCTTTATATACCTCTTCGTTTACCTCTATTATTTACCTCTTTATATACCTCTTCATATACCTATGTATATATCTTTATTTACCTCTTTATATAGCTCTTTATATACCTCTTTATTTACCTCTTCATATACCTCTTTACATACCTCTTTATTTACCTCTTTATTTACCTCTTTATATACCTCTTCATTTAACTCTTTATATACCTCTTTATATAACTCTTTATTTATCTCTTTATATAACTCTTTATTTTTACATTTACATTTAAGTCATTTAGCAGACGCTCTTATCCAAAGCGACTTACAAATAGGTTCATTCACCTTATATACCTCTTTATATACCTCTTTATTTACCTCTTTATTTACCTCTTTATTTACCTCTTTATATACCTCTTTGTATACCTCTTTATTTTCCTCTTTATTTACCTCTTTATTTACCTCTTTATATACCTCTTTATATACCTCTTTATATACCTCTTTATTTACCTCTTTATATACCTCTTTATTTACCTCTTTATATACCTCTTAATTTCCCTCTTTATATACCTCTTTATTTGCCTCTTTATTTACCTCTCTATTTCGGTCTTTATTTATCTCTTTATATAGCTCTTTATATACCTCTTTATTTACCTCTTTATTTACATCTTTATATACCTCTTTATATACCTCTTTATTTTCCTCTTTATTTACCTCTTTATTTACTTCTTTATATACTTCTTTATATACCTCTTTATTTACTTCTTTATTTACCTCTTTATATACCTCTTTATATACCTCTTTATTTACCTCTTCATATACCTCTTTATTTACCTCTTTATTTACCTCTGTATTTCCGTCTTTATTTATCTCTTAATATAGCTCTTTACATACCTCTTTATTTACCTCTTTATTTACATCTTTATATACCTCTTCATATACCTATTTATATATCTTCATTTACATCTTTATATAGCTCTTTATATACCTCTTTATTTACCTCTTCATATACCTCTTTATATACCTATTTATATATCTTTATTTACCTCTTTATATACCTCTTTATATACCTCTTCTAAAACCTCTTTATATACCTCTTTATTTACCTCTTCTAACACCTCTTTATTTACCTCTTTATATACCTCTTTATATATCTCTTCTAACACCTCTTTATTTACCTCTCTATATACCTCTTTATATACCTCTTCTAACACCTCTTTATTTACCTCTTTATATACCTCTTTATATATCTCTTTATTTACATCTTTATAAACCTCTTCATATACCTATTTATATACCTTTATATACCTCTTTATATAGCTCTTTATATACCTCTTTATTTACCTCTTCATATACCTCTTTATATGAATCTTTATATACCTTTTTATTTACCTCTTTTTTTACCTCTTTATATAGCTCTTTATATACCTCTTCGTTTACCTCTATTATTTACCTCTTTATATACCTCTTCATATACCTATGTATATATCTTTATTTACCTCTTTATATAGCTCTTTATATACCTCTTTATTTACCTCTTCATATACCTCTTTACATACCTCTTTATTTACCTCTTTATTTACCTCTTTATATAACTCTTTATTTACCTCTTTATATAACTCTTTATTTTTACATTTACATTTAAGTCATTTAGCAGACGCTCTTATCCAAAGCGACTTACAAATAGGTGCATTCACCTTATATACCTCTTTATATACCTCTTTATTTACCTCTTTATTTACCTCTTTATTTACCTCTTTATTTACCTCTTTATATACCTCTTTGTATACCTCTTTATTTTCCTCTTTATTTACCTCTTTATTTACCTCTTTATTTGCCTCTTTATGTACCTCTTCATTTAACTCTTTATATACCTCTTTATATAACTCTTTATTTACCTCTTTATATAACTCTTTATTTTTACATTTACATTTAAGTCATTTAGCAGACGCTCTTATCCAAAGCGACTTACAAATAGGTGCATTCACCTTATATACCTCTTTATATACCTATTTATTTACCTCTTTATTTACCTCTTTATTTACCTCTTTATTTACCTCTTTATATACCTCTTTGTATACCTCTTTATTTTCCTCTTTATTTACCTCTTTATTTACCTCTTTATATACCTCTTTATATACCTCTTTATTTACTTCTTTATTTACCTCTTTATATACCTCTTTATATACCTCTTCTAACACCTCTTTATGTACCTCTTTATTTACCTCTTTCTTTACCTCTTTATTTACCTCTTTATATACCTATTTATATATCTTTATTTACCTCTTTATATACCTCTTTATATACCTCTTCTAAAACCTCTTTATATACCTCTTTATTTACCTCTTCTAACACCTCTTTATTTACCTCTTTATATACCTCTTTATATATCTCTTCTAACACCTCTTTATTTACCTCTCTATATACCTCTTTATATACCTCTTCTAACACCTCTTTATTTACCTTTTTATATACCTCTTTATATATCTCTTTATTTACATCTTTATAAACCTCTTCATATACCTATTTATATACCTTTATATACCTCTTTATATAGCTCTTTATATACCTCTTTATTTACCTCTTCATATACCTCTTTATATGAATCTTTATATACCTTTTTATTTACCTCTTTTTTTACCTCTTTATATAGCTCTTTATATACCTCTTCGTTTACCTCTATTATTTACCTCTTTATATACCTCTTCATATACCTATGTATATATCTTTATTTACCTCTTTATGTAGCTCTTTATATACCTCTTTATTTACCTCTTCATATACCTCTTTACATACCTCTTTATTTACCTCTTTATTTACCTCTTTATATACCTCTTCATTTAACTCTTTATATACCTCTTTATATAACTCTTTATTTACCTCTTTATATAACTCTTTATTTTTACATTTACATTTAAGTCATTTAGCAGACGCTCTTATCCAAAGCGACTTACAAATAGGTGCATTCACCTTATATACCTCTTTATATACCTCTTTATTTACCTCTTTATTTACCTCTTTATTTACCTCTTTATATACCTCTTTGTATACCTCTTTATTTTCCTCTTTATTTACCTCTTTATTTACCTCTTTATATACCTCTTTATATACCTCTTTATTTACTTCTTTATTTACCTCTTTATATACCTCTTTATATACCTCTTCTAACACCTCTTTATATACCTCTTTATTTACCTCTTTATATACCTCTTTATTTACCTCTTTATATACCTCTTCATTTCCCTCTTTATATACCTCTTTATTTGCCTCTTTATTTACCTCTCTATTTCGGTCTTTATTTATCTCTTTATATAGCTCTTTATATACCTCTTTATTTACCTCTATATTTACATCTTTATATACCTCTTTATATACCTCTTTATTTTCCTCTTTATTTAACTCTTTATATACCTCTTTATATAACTCTTTATTTACCTCTTTATATAACTCTTTATTTATACATTTACATTTAAGTCATTTAGCAGACGCTCTTATCCAAAGCGACTTACAAATAGGTGCATTCACCTTATATACCTCTTTATATACCTCTTTATATACCTCTTTATTTACCTCTTTATTTACCTCTTTATATACCCCTTTATTTACATCTTTATAAACCTCTTCATATACATATTTATATATCTTTATATACCTCTTTATATAGCTCTTTATATACCTCTTTATTTCCCTCTTCATATACCTCTTCATTTACCTCTTATTTCCCTCTTTATATACCTCTTTATTTACCTCTTTATTTACCTCTTTATTTACCTCTTTATATACCTCTTCATATCCCTCTTTATATAGCTCTTTATTTGCCTCTTTATTTACCTCTGTATTTCAGTCTTTATTTATCTCTTTATATAGCTCTTTATATACCTCTTTATTTACCTCTTTATTTACATCTTTATATACCTCTTCATATACCTATTTATATACCTGTTTATATAGCTCTTTATATACCTCTTAATTTACCTCTTTATTTACATCCTTATATACCTCTTCATATACCTATTTACATATCTTTATTTACCTCTTTATATAGCTCTTTATATACCTCTTTATTTACCTCTTCATATACCTCTTTATATACCTATTTATATATCTTTATTTACCTCTTTATGTAGCTCTTTACATACCTCTTTATTTACCTATTTATATACCTCTTTATTTACCTCTTTATTTACCTCTTTATATACCTCTTTATATACCTCTTCATATACCTATTTATATATCTTTATTTAAATATTTATATAGCTCTTTATATACCTCTTTATTTACCTCTTTATTTACCTCTTTATATACCTCTTCTAACAACCTCTTTATTTACCTCTTTATATACCTCTTAATTTCCCTCTTTATATACCTCTTCATATACCTCTTTATTTACCTCTTTATTTACCTCTTTATATACCTCTTTATTTACCTCTTTATTTACCTCTGTATTTCCGTCTCTATTTATCTCTTAATATAGCTCTTTATTTACCTCTTTATTTACCTCTTTATTTACATCTTTATATACCTCTTCATATACCTATTTATATATCTTTATTTACATATTTTATGCTAAAACCTCTTTTATATACCTCTTTATTTACCTCTTCATAAACCTCTTTTATTTACCTCTTTATATACCTCTTTATTTACCTCTTTATATAGCTCTTTATATACCTCTTTATTTACCTCTTCATAAACCTCTTTTATTTACCTCTTTATATACCTCTTTATCTACCTCTTTATATACCTCTTTATTTACCTCTTTATTTACCTCTTTATATACCTCTTTATATACCTCTTTATTTACCTCTTTATTTACCTCTTTATATACCTCTTTATTTACCTCTTTATATACGTGTTCTAACACCTCTTTATTTACATCTTTATATACATCTTTATATACCTCTTTATATACCTCTTCTAACACCTCTTTATATACCTCTTTATTTACATCTTTATATACCTCTTTATATACCTCTTCTAACACCTCTTTATATAAATCTTAATATACCTCTTTATATACCTCTTCTAACACCTCTTTATTTACCTCTTCATATACCTCTTTATTTACCTCTTTATATACCTCTTCTAACACCTCCTCATTTACCTCTTCATATACCTCTTAATTTACCTCTTTATATACCTCTTTTAACACCTATTTATTTACCTCTTTATATACCTCATTATTTACCTCTTTATATACCTCTTTATACACCTCTTTATTTACCTCTTTATTTATCTCTTTATATACCTCTTCTAACACCTCCTCATTTACCTCTTTATTTACTACTTTATATACGTCTTTATATACCTCTTTACATACCTCTTTATATGCCTCTTTAATTTACCTCTTTATTTACCTCTTTATATTGCTCTTTATTTACCTCTTTATTTACCTCTTTATATACCTCTTTATATACCTCTTCAAATCCCTCTTTATATACCTCTTCATATACCTATGTATATATCTTTATTTACCTCTTTATATAGCTATTTATATACCTCTTTATTTACCTCTTCATATACCTCTTTATTTACCTCTGTATTTCCGTCTTTATTTATCTCTTAATATAGCTCTTTATATACCTCTTTATTTACCTCTTTATATACCTCTTCATATACCTATTTATATATCTTCATTTACATCTTTATATAGCTCTTTATATACCTCATTATTTACCTCTTCATATACCTCTTTATATACCTCTTTATATACCTATTTATATATCTTTATTTACCTCTTTATATACCTCTTTATATACCTCTTCTAAAACCTCTTTATATACCTCTTTATTTACCTCTTCTAACACCTCTTTATTTACCTCTTTATATACCTCTTTATATATCTCTTCTAACACCTCTTTATTTACCTCTCTATATACCTCTTTATATACCTCTTCTAACACCTCTTTATTTACCTCTTTATATACCTCTTTATATACCTCTTTATTTACATCTTTATAAACCTCTTCATATACCTATTTATATACCTTTATATACCTCTTTATATAGCTCTTTATATACCTCTTCATTTACCTATTTTATTTACATCTTTATATACCTCTTCATATACCTATTTATACAGTGGGGAAAAAAAGTATTTAGTCAGCCACCAATTGTGCAAGTTCTCCCACTTAAAAAGATGAGAGAGGCCTATAATTTTCATCATAGGTACACGTCAACTATGACAGACAAAATGAGGAAAAAAAATCCAGAAAATCACATTGTAGGATTTTTTATGAATTTATTTGCAAATTATGGTGGAAAATAAGTATTTGGTCAATAACAAAAGTTTCTCAATACCTTGTTACATACCCTTTGTTGGCAATGACACAGGTCAAACGTTTTCTGTAAGTCTTCACAAGGTTTTCACACACTGTTGCTGGGATTTTGGCCCATTCCTCCATGCAGATCTCCTCTAGAGCAGTGATGTTTTGGGGCTGTCGCTGGGCAACACGGACTTTCAACTCCCTCCAAAGATTTTCTATGGGGTTGAGATCTGGAGACTGGCTAGGCCATTCCAGGACCTTGAAATGCTTCTTACGAAGCCACTCCTTCGTTGCCCGGGCGGTGTGTTTGGGATCATTGTCATGCTGAAAGACCCAGCCACGTTTCATCTTCAATGCCCTTGCTGATGGAAGGAGGTTTTCACTCAAAATCACATGATACATGGCCCCATTCATTCTTTCCTTTACACGGATCAGTCGTCCTGGTCCCTTTGCAGAAAAACAGCCCCAAAGCATGATGTTTCCACCCCCATGCTTCACAGTAGGTATGGTGTTCTTTGGATGCAACTCAGCATTCTTTGTCCTCCAAACACGACAAGTTCTATTTTGGTTTCATCTGACCATATGACATATGACATTCTCCCAATCCTCTTCTGGATCATCCAAATGCACTCTAGCAAACTTCAGACGGGCCTGGACATGTACTGGCTTAAGCAGGGGGTCACGTCTGCACTGCAGGATTTGAGTCCCTGGCGGCGTAGTGTGTTACTGATGGTAGGCTTTGTTACTTTGGTCTCAGCTCTCTGCAGGTCATTCACTAGGTCCCCCCATGTGGTTCTGGGATTTTTGCTCACCGTTCTTGGGATCATTTTGACCCCACGGGGTGAGATCTTGCGTGGAGCCCCAGATCGAGGGAGATTATAAGTGGTCTTGTATGTCTTCCATTTCCTAATAATTGCTCCCACAGTTGATTTCTTCAAACCAAGCTGCTTACCTATTGCAGATTCAGTCTTCCCAGCCTGGTGCAGGTCTACAATTTTGTTTCTGGTGTCCTTTGACAGCTCTTTGGTCTTGGCCATAGTGGAGTTTGGAGTGTGACTGTTTGAGGTTGTGGACAGGTGTCTTTTATACTGATAACAAGTTCAAACAGGTGCCATTAATACAGGTAACGAGTGGAGGACAGAGAAAACTCTTAAAGAAGAAGTTACAGGTCTGTGAGAGCCAGAAATCTTGCTTGTTTGTAGGTGACCAAATACTTATTTTCCACCATAATTTGCAAATAAATTCATTAAAAATCCTACAATGTGATTTTCTGGATTTTTTTTCCTCAATTTGTCTGTCATAGTTGACGTGTACCTATGATGAAAATGACAGGCCTCTCTCATCTTTTTAAGTGGGAGAACTTGCACAATTGGTGGCTGACTAAATACATTTTTTCCCCACTGTATACCTGTTTATATAGCTCTTTATATACCTCTTAATTTACCTCTTTATTTACATCCTTATATACCTCTTCATATACCTATTTACATATCTTTATTTACCTCTTTATATAGCTCTTTATATACCTCTTTATTTACCTCTTCATATACCTCTTTATATACCTATTTATATATCTTTATTTACCTCTTTATATAGCTCTTTACATACCTCTTTATTTACCTATTTATATACCTCTTTATTTACCTCTTTATATACCTCTTTATTTACCTCTTTATATAACTATTTATATACCTCTTCTAACACCTCTGTATTTACCTCTTTATTTACCTCTTTATATACCTCTTCTAACAACCTCTTTATTTACCTCTTTATATACCTCTTTACATACCTCTTTATATACCTCTTTATATACCTCTTCATATCCCTCTTTATATACCTCTTCATATACCTATGTATATATCTTTATTTACCTCTTTATATAGCTCTTTATATACCTCTTTATTTACCTCTTCATATACCTCTTTATTTACCACTTTATTTACCTCTTTTATTTAACACTTTATTTACCTCTTTATATACCTCTTCATATACCTATTTACATATATACCTCTTTATATATCTTTATTTACCTCTTTATATAGCTCTTTATATACCTCTTTATATACCTCTACTAACACCTCTTTATCTACCTCTTTATATACCTCTTTATTTACCTCTTTATTTACCTCTTTATTTACCTCTTTATATACCTCTTTATATACCTCTTTATTTACCTCTTTATTTACCTCTTTATATACCTCTTTATTTACCTCTTTATATACGTGTTCTAACACCTCTTTATTTACATCTTTATATACATCTATTTATACCTCTTTATATACCTCTTCTAACACCTCTTTATATACCTCTTTATTTACATCTTTATATACCTCTTTATATACCTCTTCTAACACCTCTTTATATAAATCTTAATATACCTCTTTATATACCTCTTCTAACACCTCTTTATTTACCTCTTCATATACCTCTTTATTTACCTCTGTATTTCCGTCTTTATTTATCTCTTAATATAGCTCTTTATATACCTCTTTATTTACCTCTTTATATACCTCTTCATATACCTATTTATATATCTTCATTTACATCTTTATATAGCTCTTTATATACCTCATTATTTACCTCTTCATATACCTCTTTATATACCTCTTTATATACCTATTTATATATCTTTATTTACCTCTTTATATACCTCTTTATATACCTCTTCTAAAACCTCTTTATATACCTCTTTATTTACCTCTTCTAACACCTCTTTATTTACCTCTTTATATACCTCTTTATATATCTCTTCTAACACCTCTTTATTTACCTCTCTATATACCTCTTTATATACCTCTTCTAACACCTCTTTATTTACCTCTTTATATACCTCTTTATATACCTCTTTATTTACATCTTTATAAACCTCTTCATATACCTATTTATATACCTTTATATACCTCTTTATATAGCTCTTTATATACCTCTTCATTTACCTATTTTATTTACATCTTTATATACCTCTACATATACCTATTTATATACCTGTTTATATAGCTCTTTATATACCTCTTAATTTACCTCTTTATTTACATCCTTATATACCTCTTCATATACCTATTTACATATCTTTATTTACCTCTTTATATAGCTCTTTATATACCTCTTTATTTACCTCTTCATATACCTCTTTATATACCTATTTATATATCTTTATTTACCTCTTTATATAGCTCTTTACATACCTCTTTATTTACCTATTTATATACCTCTTTATTTACCTCTTTATTTACCTCTTTATATACCTCTTTATTTACCTCTTTATATAACTATTTATATACCTCTTCTAACACCTCTGTATTTACCTCTTTATTTACCTCTTTATATACCTCTTCTAACAACCTCTTTATTTACCTCTTTATATACCTCTTTACATACCTCTTTATATACCTCTTTATATACCTCTTCATATCCCTCTTTATATACCTCTTCATATACCTATGTATATATCTTTATTTACCTCTTTATATAGCTCTTTATATACCTCTTTATTTACCTCTTCATATACCTCTTTATTTACCACTTTATTTACCTCTTTTATTTAACACTTTATTTACCTCTTTATATACCTCTTCATATACCTATTTACATATATACCTCTTTATATATCTTTATTTACCTCTTTATATAGCTCTTTATATACCTCTTTATATACCTCTACTAACACCTCTTTATCTACCTCTTTATATACCTCTTTATTTACCTATTTATTTACCTCTTTATTTACCTCTTTATATACCTCTTTATATACCTCTTTATTTACCTCTTTATTTACCTCTTTATATACCTCTTTATTTACCTCTTTATATACGTGTTCTAACACCTCTTTATTTACATCTTTATATACATCTATTTATACCTCTTTATATACCTCTTCTAACACCTCTTTATATACCTCTTTATTTACATCTTTATATACCTCTTTATATACCTCTTCTAACACCACTTTATATAAATCTTAATATACCTCTTTATATACCTCTTCTAACACCTCTTTATTTACCTCTTCATATACCTCTTTATTTACCTCTGTATTTCCGTCTTTATTTATCTCTTAATATAGCTCTTTATATACCTCTTTATTTACCTCTTTATATACCTCTTCATATACCTATTTATATATCTTCATTTACATCTTTATATAGCTCTTTATATACCTCATTATTTACCTCTTCATATACCTCTTTATATACCTCTTTATATACCTATTTATATATCTTTATTTACCTCTTTATATACCTCTTTATATACCTCTTCTAAAACCTCTTTATATACCTCTTTATTTACCTCTTCTAACACCTCTTTATTTACCTCTTTATATACCTCTTTATATATCTCTTCTAACACCTCTTTATTTACCTCTCTATATACCTCTTTATATACCTCTTCTAACACCTCTTTATTTACCTCTTTATATACCTCTTTATATACCTCTTTATTTACATCTTTATAAACCTCGTCATTTACCTATTTATATACCTTTATATACCTCTTTATATAGCTCTTTATATACCTCTTCATTTACTTATTTTATTTACATCTTTATATACCTCTTCATATACCTATTTATATACCTGTTTATATAGCTCTTTATATACCTCTTAATTTATCTCTTTATTTACATCCTTATATACCTCTTCATATACCTATTTACATATCTTTATTTACCTCTTTATATAGCTCTTTATATACCTCTTTATTTACCTCTTCATATACCTCTTTATATACCTATTTATATATCTTTATTTACCTCTTTATATAGCTCTTTACATACCTCTTTATTTACCTATTTATATACCTCTTTATTTACCTCTTTATTTACCTCTTTATATACCTCTTTATTTACCTCTTTATATAACTATTTATATACCTCTTCTAACACCTCTGTATTTACCTCTTTATTTACCTCTTTATATACCTCTTCTAACAACCTCTTTATTTACCTCTTTATATACCTCTTTACATACCTCTTTATATACCTCTTCATATCCCTCTTTATATACCTCTTCATATACCTATGTATATATCTTTATTTACCTCTTTATATAGCTCTTTATATACCTCTTTATTTACCTCTTCATATACCTCTTTATTTACCTCTTTATTTACCTCTTTATATAGCTCTTTATTTACATCTTTATATACCTCTTCATATACCTATTTATATATCTTTATTTACATCTTTTATGCTAAAACCTCTTTTATATACCTCTTTATTTACCTCTTCATAAACCTCTTTTATTTACCTCTTTATATACCTCTTTATTTACCTCTTTATATAGCTCTTTATATACCTCTTTATTTACCTCTTCATAAACCTCTTTTATTTACCTCTTTATATACCTCTTTATTTACCCCTTTATATACCTCTTTATTTACCTCTTTATTTTCCTCTTTATATACCTCTTTATTTACCTCTTTATTTACATCTTTATATAGCTCTTTATATACCTCTTTATTTACCTCTTTATTTACCTCTTCATATACCTATTTACATATCTTTATTTACCTCTTTATATAGCTCTTTATATACCTCTTTATTTACCTCTTCATAAACCTCTTTTATTTACCACTTTATTTACCTCTTTTATTTAACACTTTATTTACCTCTTTATATACCTCTTCATATACCTATTTACATATATACCTCTTTATATATCTTTATTTACCTCTTTATATAGCTCTTTATATACCTCTTTATATACCTCTACTAACACCTCTTTATCTACCTCTTTATATACCTCTTTATTTACCTCTTTATTTACCTCTTTATATACCTCTTTATATACCTCTTTATTTACCTCTTTATTTACCTCTTTATATACCTCTTTATTTACCTCTTTATATACGTGTTCTAACACCTCTTTATTTACATCTTTATATACATCTTTATATATCTCTTTATATACCTCTTCTAACACCTCTTTATATACCTCTTTATTTACATCTTTATATACATCTTTATATACCTCTTTATATACCTCTTCTAACACCTCTTTATATACCTCTTTATTTACATCTTTATATACCTCTTTATATACCTCTTCTAACACCTCTTTATATAAATCTTAATATACCTCTTTATATACCTCTTCTAACACCTCTTTATTTACATCTTTATATACCTCTTTATATACCTCTTCTAACACCTCTTTATATAAATCTTAATATACCTCTTTATATACCTCTTCTAACACCTCTTTATTTACCTCTTCATATACCTCTTTATTTACCTCTGTATTTCCGTCTTTATTTATCTCTTAATATACCTCTTTATTTACCTCTTTATATACCTCTTCATATACCTATTTATATATCTTCATTTACATCTTTATATAGCTCTTTATATACCTCATTATTTACCTCTTCATATACCTCTTTATATACCTCTTTATATACCTATTTATATATCTTTATTTACCTCTTTATATACCTCTTCTAAAACCTCTTCATATACCTCTTTATATACCTCTTTATATACCTATTTATATATCTTTATTTACCTCTTTATATACCTCTTTATATACCTCTTCTAAAACCTCTTCATATACCTCTTTATATACCTCTTTATATACCTATTTATATATCTTTATTTACCTCTTTATATACCTCTTTATATACCTCTTCTAACACCTCTTTATTTTCCTCTTTATATACCTCTTTATTTACCTCTTTATTTACATCTTTATATAGCTCTTTATATACCTCTTTATTTACCTCTTTATTTACCTCTTCATATACCTATTTACATATCTTTATTTACCTCTTTATATAGCTCTTTATATACCTCTTTATTTACCTCTTCATAAACCTCTTTTATTTACCACTTTATTTACCTCTTTTATTTAACACTTTATTTACCTCTTTATATACCTCTTCATATACCTATTTACATATATACCTCTTTATATATCTTTATTTACCTCTTTATATAGCTCTTTATATACCTCTTTATATACCTCTACTAACACCTCTTTATCTACCTCTTTATATACCTCTTTATTTACCTCTTTATTTACCTCTTTATATACCTCTTTATATACCTCTTTATTTACCTCTTTATTTACCTCTTTATATACCTCTTTATTTACCTCTTTATATACGTGTTCTAACACCTCTTTATTTACATCTTTATATAAATCTTTATATATCTCTTTATATACCTCTTCTAACACCTCTTTATATACCTCTTTATTTACATCTTTATATACCTCTTTATATACCTCTTCTAACACCTCTTTATATAAATCTTAATATACCTCTTTATATACCTCTTCTAACACCTCTTTATTTACCTCTTCATATACCTCTTTATTTACCTCTTTATATACCTCTTCTAACACCTCCTCATTTACCTCTTCATATACCTCTTAATTTACCTCTTTATATACCTCTTTTAACACCTATTTATTTACCTCTTTATATACCTCATTATTTACCTCTTTATATACCTCTTTATATACCTCTTTATTTACCTCTTTATTTACCTCTTTACATACCTCTTCTAACACCTCCTCCTTTACCTCTTTTTTCTCTTTATATACCTCTTTATATACCTATACTTTACCGTTCCATGACTGCCCGTTCCATGATCTCGCCATCACGGTTGACAACTCCGCTGTGTCCTCCTCCCAGAGTGCGAAGAGCCTAGGCGTGACCCTGGACAACACCCTGTCGTTCTCCGCCAACATCAAGGCGGTGACCCGATCCTGCAGGTTCATGCTCTACAACATTCGGAGAGTACGACCCTGCCTTACACAGGAAGCGGCACAGGTCCTAATCCAGGCACTTGTCATCTCCCGTCTGGACTATTGCAACTCGCTGTTGGCTGGCCTCCCTGCCTGTGCCATTAAACCCCTACAACTCATCCAGAATGCCGCAGCCCGTCTGGTGTTCAACCTTCCCAAGTTCTCTCACGTCACCCCCCTCCTCCGCACACTCCACTGGCTTCCAGTTGAAGCTCGCATCCGCTACAAGACCATGGTGCTTGCCTATGGAGCAGTGAGGGGAACGGCACCTCTGTACCTTCAGGCTCTGATCAGTCCCTACACCCAAACGAGGGCATTGCGTTCATCCACCTCTGGCCTGCTGGCTCCCCTTCCTCTGCGGAAGCATAGTTCCCGCTCAGCCCAGGCAAAACTGTTCGCTGCTCTGGCACCCCAATGGTGGAACAAGCTCCCTCACGACGCCAGGACAGCGGAGTCACTCACCACCTTCCGGAGACATTTGAAACCCCACCTCTTTAAGGAATACCTGGGATAGGATAAAGCAATCCTTCTACCCCCCCACCCACACACACAGCGGAGTCGCTCACCACCTTCCGGAGACATTTGAAACCCCACCTCTTTAAGGAATACCTCGGATAGGATAAAGTAATCCTTCTAACCCCCCCCCCCCCCCCAAATTGTAAAGTGGTTATCCCACTGGCTATAGGGTAAACGCACCAATTTGTGAGTCGCTCTGGCTAAGAGCGTCTGCTAAATGACGTTAATGTGCCCTTGAGCAAGGCACTTAACCCTAATTGCTCCTGTAAGTCGCTCTGGATAAGAGCGTCTGCTAAATGACTAAAATGTAAAATGTAAATGTACCTCTTTATTTACTACTTTATATACGTCTTTATATACCTCTTTACATACCTCTTTATATGCCTCTTTAATTTACCTCTTTATTTACCTCTTTATATAGCTCTTTATTTACCTCTTTATTTACCTCTTTATATACCTCTTTATATACCTCTTCAAATCCCTCTTTATATACCTCTTTATATACCTCTTTATTTACCTTTGTATTTCCGTCTTTATTTATCTCTTAATATAGCTCTTTATATACCTCTTTATTTACCTCTTTATTTACATCTTTATATACCTCTTCATATACCTATTTATATATCTTCATTTACATCTTTATATAGCTCTTTATATACCTCATTATTTACCTCTTTTATTTACCTCTTTATATACCTCTTCATATACCTATTTACATATCTTTATTTACCTCTTTATATAGCTCTTTATATACCTCTTTATATACCTCTTCTAACACCTCTTTATATACCTCTTTATTTACATCTTTATATACCTCTTTATATACCTCTTCTAACACCTCTTTATATAAATCTTAATATACCTCTTTATATACCTCTTCTAACACCTCTTTATTTACCTCTTCATATACCTCTTAATTTACCTCTTTATATACCTCTTTTAACACCTATTTATTTACCTCTTTATATACCTCTTTATATACCTCTTTATTTACCTCTTTATTTACCTCTTTACATACCTCTTCTAACACCTCCTCATTTACCTCTTTATTTACTACTTTATATACGTCTTTATATACCTCTTTACATACCTCTTTATATGCCTCTTTAATTTACCTCTTTATTTACCTCTTTATATACCTCTTCTAACACCTCTTTATATACCTCTTTATTTACATCTTTATATACCTCTTTATATACCTCTTCATATACCTATTTACATATCTTTATTTACCTCTTTATATAGCTCTTTATATACCTCTTTATATACCTCTTCTAACACCTCTTTATATACCTCTTTATTTACATCTTTATATACCTCTTTATATACCTCTTCTAACACCTCTTTATATAAATCTTAATATACCTCTTTATATACCTCTTCTAACACCTCCTCATTTACCTCTTCATATACCTCTTAATTTACCTCTTTATATACCTCTTTTAACACCTATTTATTTACCTCTTTATATACCTCATTATTTACCTCTTTATATACCTCTTTATATACCTCTTTATTTACCTCTTTATTTACCTCTTTACATACCTCTTCTAACACCTCCTTTTTTACCTCTTTATTTACTACTTTATATACGTCTTTATATACCTCTTTACATACCTCTTTATATGCCTCTTTAATTTACCTCTTTATTTACCTCTTTATATAGCTCTTTATTTACCTCTTTATTTACCTCTTTATATACCTCTTTATATACCTCTTCAAATCCCTCTTTATATACCTCTTCATATACCTGTGTATATATCTTTATTTACCTCTTTATATAGCTATTTATATACGTCTTTATTTACCTCTTCATATACATCTTTATTTACCTCTGTATTTCCGTCTTTATCTATCTCTTAATATAGCTCTTTATATACCTCTTTATTTACCTCTTTATTTACATCTTTATATACCTCTTCATATACCTATTTATATATCTTCATTTACATCTATATATAGCTCTTTATATACCTCATTATTTACCTCTTTTATTTACCTCTTTATATACCTCTTCATATACCTATTTACATATCTTTATTTACCTCTTTATATAGCTCTTTATATACCTCTTTATTTACCTCTTCTAACACCTCTTTATTTACCTCTTTATATACCTCTTTATATACCTCTTTATTTACATCTTTATAAACCTCTTCATATACCTATTTATATACCTTTATATACCTCTTTATATAGCTCTTTATATACCTCTTCATTTACCTCTTTTATTTACCTCTTTATATACCTCTTCATATACATATTTACATATCTTTATTTACCTCTTTATATAGCTCTTTATATACCTTTTATTTACCTCTTCATATACCTTTTTATATACCTCTTTATATACCTCTTTATATACCTATTTATATATATTTATTTACCTCTTTATATAGCTCTTTATATACCTCTTTATTTCCCTCTTTATATACCTCTTTATTTACCTATTTATTTACATCTTTATATACAGCTTTATATACCTCTTCTAACACCTCTTTATTTACCTCTTTATTTACCTCTTTATATGCCTCTTTATTTACCTCTTTATATAACTATTTATGTACTTCTTTATATACCTCTTCTAACACCTCTTTATTTACCTCTTTATTTACCTCTTTATATACCTCTTCTAACAACCTCTTTATTTACCTCTTTATATACTTCTTTATATACACCTCTTTATATACCTCTTCATATCCCTCTTTATATACCTCTTCATATACTTATGTATATATCTTTATTTACCTCTTTATATAGCTCTTTATATACCTCTTTATTTACCTCTTTATTTACATCTTTATATACCTCTTCATATACCTATTTATATATCTTCATTTACATCTTTATATAGCTCTTTATATACCTCATTATTTACCTCTTTTATTTACCTCTTTATATACCTCTTCATATACCTATTTACATATCTTTATTTACCTCTTTATATAGCTCTTTATATAGCTCTTTATATACCTCTTTATATACCTCTTCTAACACCTCTTTATATACCTCTTTATTTACATCTTTATATACCTCTTTATATACCTCTTCTAACACCTCTTTATATAAATCTTAATATACCTCTTTATATACCTCTTCTAACACCTCTTTATTTACCTCTTCATATACCTCTTAATTTACCTCTTTATATACCTCTTTTAACACCTATTTATTTACCTCTTTATATACCTCATTATTTACCTCTTTATATACCTCTTTATATACCTCTTTATTTACCTCTTTATTTACCTCTTTACATACCTCTTCTAACACCTCCTCATTTACCTCTTTATTTACTACTTTATATACGTCTTTATATACCTCTTTACATACCTCTTTATATGCCTCTTTAATTTACCTCTTTATTTACCTCTTTATATACCTCTTCTAACACCTCTTTATATACCTCTTTATTTACATCTTTATATACCTCTTTATATACCTCTTCATATACCTATTTACATATCTTTATTTACCTCTTTATATAGCTCTTTATATACCTCTTTATATACCTCTTCTAACACCTCTTTATATACCTCTTTATTTACATCTTTATATACCTCTTTATATACCTCTTCTAACACCTCTTTATATAAATCTTAATATACCTCTTTATATACCTCTTCTAACACCTCCTCATTTACCTCTTCATATACCTCTTAATTTACCTCTTTATATACCTCTTTTAACACCTATTTATTTACCTCTTTATATACCTCATTATTTACCTCTTTATATACCTCTTTATATACCTCTTTATTTACCTCTTTATTTACCTCTTTACATACCTCTTCTAACACCTCCTCATTTACCTCTTTATTTACTACTTTATATACGTCTTTATATACCTCTTTACATACCTCTTTATATGCCTCTTTAATTTACCTCTTTATTTACCTCTTTATATAGCTCTTTATTTACCTCTTTATTTACCTCTTTATATACCTCTTTATATACCTCTTCAAATCCCTCTTTATATACCTCTTCATATACCTGTGTATATATCTTTATTTACCTCTTTATATAGCTATTTATATACGTCTTTATTTACCTCTTCATATACCTCTTTATTTACCTCTGTATTTCCGTCTTTATTTATCTCTTAATATAGCTCTTTATATACCTCTTTATTTACCTCTTTATTTACATCTTTATATACCTCTTCATATACCTATTTATATATCTTCATTTACATCTTTATATAGCTCTTTATATACCTCATTATTTACCTCTTTTATTTACCTCTTTATATACCTCTTCATATACCTATTTACATATCTTTATTTACCTCTTTATATAGCTCTTTATATACCTCTTTATTTACCTCTTCTAACACCTCTTTATTTACCTCTTTATATACCTCTTTATATACCTCTTTATTTACATCTTTATAAACCTCTTCATATACCTATTTATATACCTTTATATACCTCTTTATATAGCTCTTTATATACCTCTTCATTTACCTCTTTTATTTACCTCTTTATATACCTCTTCATATACATATTTACATATCTTTATTTACCTCTTTATATAGCTCTTTATATACCTTTTATTTACCTCTTCATATACCTTTTTATATACCTCTTTATATACCTCTTTATATACCTATTTATATATATTTATTTACCTCTTTATATAGCTCTTTATATACCTCTTTATTTCCCTCTTTATATACCTCTTTATTTACCTATTTATTTACATCTTTATATACCGCTTTATATACCTCTTCTAACACCTCTTTATTTACCTCTTTATTTACCTCTTTATATGCCTCTTTATTTACCTCTTTATATAACTATTTATGTACTTCTTTATATACCTCTTCTAACAACCTCTTTATTTACCTCTTTATATACTTCTTTATATACACCTCTTTATATACCTCTTCATATCACTCTTTATATACCTCTTCATATACTTATGTATATATCTTTATTTACCTCTTTATATAGCTCTTTATATACCTCTTTATTTACCTCTTCATATACCTCTTTATTTACCTCTTTATATACCTCTTTATTTACCTATTTATTTACATCTTTATATACCTCTTTATATACCTCTTCTAACACCTCTTTATTTACTTCTTTATTTACCTCTTTATATACCTCTTCTAACAACCTCTTTATTTACCTCTTTATATACCTCTTTATACACCTCTTTATATACCTCTTCATATTCCTCTTTATATACCTCTTCATATACCTATGTATATATCTTTATTTACCTCTTTATAGAGCTCTTTATATACCTCTTTATTTACCTCTTTATATACCTATTTATATATCTTTATTTACCTCTTTATATACCTCTTTATTTACCTCTTTATATACCTCTTCTAACAAACTCTTTATTTACCTCTTTATATACCTCTTTATATACCTCTTTATATACCTCTTCAAATCCCTCTTTATATACCTCTTCATATACCTATGTATATATCTTTATTTACCTCTTTATATAGCTATTTATATACCTCTTTATTTACCTCTTTATTTACCTCTTCATATACCTCTTTATTTACCTCTTTATATACCTCTTTATATACCTCTTTATTTACATCTTTATAAACATCTTCATATACCTATTTATATACCTTTATATACCTCTTTATATAGCTCTTTATATACCTCTTCATTTACCTCTTTTATTTACCTCTTTATATACCTCTTCATATACCTATGTATATATCTTTATTTACCTCTTTATATACCTCTTTATATACCTCTTTATTTACCTCTTTATATGCCTCTTTATATACCTCTTCTAACACCTCCTCATTTACCTCTTTATTTACTACTTTATATACGTCTTTATATACCTCTTTACATACCTCTTTACATGCCTCTTTAATTTACCTCTTTATTTACCTCTTTATACAGCTCTTTATTTACCTCTTTATATACCTCTTTATTTAACTCTTTATTTACCTCTTTATATACCTCTTCTAACACCTCTTTATTTACCTCTTTATTTACCTCTTTATATACCTCTTTATTTACCTCTTTATATAACTATTTATATACCTCTTTATATACCTCTTCTAACACCTCTTTATTTACCTCTTTATTTACCTCTTTATTTACCTCTTTATATACCTCTTTATTTACCTATTCATTTACATATTTTTATAGCTCTTTATATACCTCTTTATTTACCTCTTCAAAAATCTATTTTATTTACCTCTTTATATACCTATTTTAACACCTATTTATTTACCTCTTTATATACCTCTTTATTTACCTCTTTATTTACCTCTTTATATACCTCTTTATATACCTCTTCTAACACCTCCTCATTTACCTCTTCATATACCCCTTCATTTACCTCTTTATATACCTCTTTTAACACCTATTTATTTACCTCTTTATATACCTCTTTATTTACCTCTTTATATATCTCTTTATATACCTCTTCTAACACCTCCTCATTTACCTCTTTATTTACTACTTTATATATGTCTTTATATACCTCTTTACATACCTTACCTCTTTATATACCTCTTTATTTTACATTTACATTTACGTCATTTATCAAAATGACTTACAAATAGGTGCATTCACCTTATATACCTCTTTATATACCTCTTTATTTACCTCTTTATTTACATCTTTATATACCTCTTCATATACCTATTTACATATATACCTCTTTATATACCTATTTATATATCTTTATTTACCTCTTTATATAGCTCTTTATATACCTCTTTATATACCTCTACTAACACCTCTTTATCTACCTCTTTATATACCTCTTTATTTACCTATTTATTTACCTCTTTATACACCTCTTTATATACCTCTTTATTTATCTCATTATTTACCTCTTTATATACCTCTTTATTTACCTCTTTATATATGTCTTCTAACACCTCTTTATTTAAATCTTTATATACATCTTTATATACCTCTTTATATAGCTCTTCTAACACCTCTTTATATACCTCTTTATTTACATCTTTATATACCTCTTTATATACCTCTTCTAACACCTCTTTATATAAATCTTAATATACCTCTTTATATACCTCTTCTAACACCTCTTTATTTACCTCTTCATATACCTCTTTATTTACCTCTTTATATACCTCTTTTAACACCTATTTATTTACCTCTTTATATACCTCTTTATTTACCTCTTTATATACCTCTTTATATACCTCTTTATTTACCTCTATATATACCTCTTTATATACCTCTTCTAACACCTCCTCATTTACCTCTTTATTTACTACTTTATATACGTCTTGATATACCTCTTTACATACCTCTTTATATGCCTCTTTAATTTACCTCTTTATTTACCTCTTTATATAGCTCTTTATTTACCTCTTTATATACCTCTTTATTTAACTCTTTATTTACCTCTTTATATACCTCTTCTAACACCTCTTCTAACACCTCTTTATTTACCTCTTTATTTACCTCTTTATATACCTCTTTATTTACCTCTTTATATAACTATTTATATACCTCTTTATATACCTCTTCTAACACCTCTTAATTTACCTCTTTATATACGTCTTTTAACACCTATTTATTTACCTCTTTATATACCTCTTTATTTACCTCTTTATATACCTCTTTATATACCTCTTTATTTACCTCTTTATATGCCTCTTTATATACCTCTTCTAACACCTCCTCATTTACCTCTTTATTTACTACTTTATATACGTCTTTATATACCTCTTTACATACCTCTTTACATGCCTCTTTAATTTACCTCTTTATTTACCTCTTTATACAGCTCTTTATTTACCTCTTTATATACCTCTTTATTTAACTCTTTATTTACCTCTTTATATACCTCTTCTAACACCTCTTTATTTACCTCTTTATTTACCTCTTTATATACCTCTTTATTTACCTCTTTATATAACTATTTATATACCTCTTTATATACCTCTTCTAACACCTCTTTATTTACCTCTTTATTTACCTCTTTATTTACCTCTTTATATACCTCTTTATTTACCTATTCATTTACATCTTTTTATAGCTCTTTATATACCTCTTTATTTACCTCTTCAAAAACCTATTTTATTTACCTCTTTATATACCTCTTCTAACACCTCTTTATTTACCTCTTTATATACATCTTTATATACCTCTTTATATACCTCTTCTAACACCTCTTTATTTACCTCTTCATATACCTCTTTATTTACCTCTTTATATACCTATTTTAACACCTATTTATTTACCTCTTTATATACCTCTTTATTTACCTCTTTATATATCTCTTTATATACCTCTTCTAACACCTCCTCATTTACCTCTTTATTTACATCTTTATATACCTCTTCATATACCTATTTACATATATACCTCTTTATATACCTATTTATATATCTTTATTTACCTCTTTATATAGCTCTTTATATACCTCTTTATATACCTCTACTAACACCTCTTTATCTACCTCTTTATATACCTCTTTATTTACCTCTTTATTTACCTCTTTATACACCTCTTTATATACCTCTTTATTTACCTCTTTATTTACCTCTTTATATACCTCTTTATTTACCTCTTTATATACGTCTTCTAACACCTCTTTATTTAAATCTTTATATACATCTTTATATACCTCTTTATATAGCTCTTCTAACACCTCTTTATATACCTCTTTATTTACATCTTTATATACCTCTTTATATACCTCTTCTAACACCTCTTTATATACATCTTAATATACCTCTTTATATACCTCTTCTAACACCTCTTTATTTACCTCTTCATATACCTCTTTATTTACCTCTTTATATACCTCTTTTAACACCTATTTATTTACCTCTTTATATACCTCTTTATTTACCTCTTTATATACCTCTTTATATACCTCTTTATTTACCTCTTTATATACCTCTTTATATACCTCTTCTAACACCTCCTCATTTACCTCTTTATTTACTACTTTATATACGTCTTTATATACCTCTTTACATACCTCTTTATATGCCTCTTTAATTTACCTCTTTATTTACCTCTTTATATAGCTCTTTATTTACCTCTTTATATACCTCTTTATTTAACTCTTTATTTACCTCTTTATATACCTCTTCTAACACCTCTTTATTTACCTCTTTATTTACCTCTTTATATACCTCTTTATTTACCTCTTTATATAACTATTTATATACCTCTTCATATACCTCTTTATATAGCTCTTTATATACCTCTTTATTTACCTATTTATATATCTTTATTTACCTCTTTATATAGCTCTTTATATACCTCTTAATATACCTCTTTATTTACCTCTTTATTTACCTCTTTATATACCTCTTTATATACCTCTTTATATACCTCTTCTAACACTTCTTTATGTACCTCTTTATTTACCTCTTTATTTTACATTTACATTTACGTCATTTAGCAGACGCTCTTATCCAGAGCGTCTTACAAATAGGTGCATTCACCTTATATACCTCTTTATATACCTCTTTATATACCTCTTTATTTTCCTCTTTATATACCTCTTTATTTACCTCTTTATATACCTCTTTATATACCTATTTATATATCTTTATTTACCTCTTTATATACCTCTTTATATACCTCTTTATATACCTCTACTAACACCTCTTTATCTACCTCTTTATATAGCTCTTTATATACCTCTTTATTTACCTCTTTATATAGCTCTTAATTTACCTCTTTATACAGCTCTTCATATACCTCTTTATTTACATCTTTATATACATCTTCATATACCTATTTATATATCTTTATTTACCTCTTTATATAGCTCTTTATATACCTCTTTATATAGCTCTTTATATACCTCTTTATTTACCTATTTATATATCTTTATTTACCTCTTTATATAGCTCTTTATATACCTCTTTATATACCTCTTTATTTACCTCTTTATTTACCTCTTTATTTTACATTTACATTTACATCATTTAGCAGACGCTCTTATCCAGAGCGACTTACAAATAGGTGCATTCACCTTATATACCTCTTTATATACCTCTTTATATACCTCTTTATTTACCTCTTTATTTACCTAATAATAATATAATAATAATATGCCATTTAGCAGACGCTTTTATCCAAAGCGACTTACAGTCGTGCGTGCATACATTTTTGTGTATGGGTGGTCCCGGGGATCGAACCCACTACCTTGGCGTTACAAGCGCCGTGCTCTACCAGCTGATCTACAGAGGACCACCTCTTTATATACCTCTTTATTTACCTCTTTATTTTCCTCTTTATATACCTCTTTATTTACCTCTTTATATACCTCTTTATATACCTCTTTATATACCTATTTATATATCTTTATTTACCTCTTTATATAGCTCTTTATATACCTCTTTATATATCTCTACTAACACCTCTTTATCTACCTCTTTATATACCTATTTATTTACCTCTTTATTTACCTCTTCATATACCTCTTTATATACCTCTTTATTTACCTCTTTATATACCTCTTTATACACCTCTTCTAACACCTCTTTATTTACCTCTTTATATACCTCTTCTAACACCTCTTTATATACCTCTTTATTTAACTCTTTATTTACCTCTTTATATACCTCTTCTAACACCTCTTTATTTACCTCTTTATTTACCTCTTTATATACCTCTTTATTTACCTCTTTATATAACTATTTATATACCTCTTCATATACCTCTTTATATAGCTCTTTATATACCTCTTTATTTACCTATTTATATATCTTTATTTACCTCTTTATATAGCTCTTTATATACCTCTTAATATACCTCTTTATTTACCTCTTTATTTACCTCTTTATATACCTCTTTATATACCTCTTTATATACCTCTTCTAACACTTCTTTATGTACCTCTTTATTTACCTCTTTATTTTACATTTACATTTACGTCATTTAGCAGACGCTCTTATCCAGAGCGTCTTACAAATAGGTGCATTCACCTTATATACCTCTTTATATACCTCTTTATATGCCTCTTTAATTTACCTCTTTATTTACCTCTTTATATAGCTCTTTATTTACCTCTTTATATACCTCTTTATTTAACTCTTTATTTACCTCTTTATATACCTCTTCTAACACCTCTTTATTTACCTCTTTATTTACCTCTTTATATACCTCTTTATTTACCTCTTTATATAACTATTTATATACCTCTTCATATACCTCTTTATATAGCTCTTTATATACCTCTTTATTTACCTATTTATATATCTTTATTTACCTCTTTATATAGCTCTTTATATACCTCTTAATATACCTCTTTATTTACCTCTTTATTTACCTCTTTATATACCTCTTTATATACCTCTTTATATACCTCTTCTAACACTTCTTTATGTACCTCTTTATTTACCTCTTTATTTTACATTTACATTTACGTCATTTAGCAGACGCTCTTATCCAGAGCGTCTTACAAATAGGTGCATTCACCTTATATACCTCTTTATATACCTCTTTATATACCTCTTTATTTTCCTCTTTATATACCTCTTTATTTACCTCTTTATATACCTCTTTATATACCTATTTATATATCTTTATTTACCTCTTTATATACCTCTTTATATACCTCTTTATATACCTCTACTAACACCTCTTTATCTACCTCTTTATATAGCTCTTTATATACCTCTTTATTTACCTCTTTATATAGCTCTTAATTTACCTCTTTATATAGCTCTTCATATACCTCTTTATTTACATCTTTATATACATCTTCATATACCTATTTATATATCTTTATTTACCTCTTTATATAGCTCTTTATATACCTCTTTATATAGCTCTTTATATACCTCTTTATTTACCTATTTATATATCTTTATTTACCTCTTTATATAGCTCTTTATATACCTCTTTATATACCTCTTTATTTACCTCTTTATTTACCTCTTTATTTTACATTTACATTTACATCATTTAGCAGACGCTCTTATCCAGAGCGACTTACAAATAGGTGCATTCACCTTATATACCTCTTTATATACCTCTTTATATACCTCTTTATTTACCTCTTTATTTACCTAATAATAATATAATAATAATATGCCATTTAGCAGACGCTTTTATCCAAAGCGACTTACAGTCGTGCGTGCATACATTTTTGTGTATGGGTGGTCCCGGGGATCGAACCCACTACCTTGGCGTTACAAGCGCCGTGCTCTACCAGCTGATCTACAGAGGACCACCTCTTTATATACCTCTTTATTTACCTCTTTATTTTCCTCTTTATATACCTCTTTATTTACCTCTTTATATACCTCTTTATATACCTCTTTATATACCTATTTATATATCTTTATTTACCTCTTTATATAGCTCTTTATATACCTCTTTATATATCTCTACTAACACCTCTTTATCTACCTCTTTATATACCTATTTATTTACCTCTTTATTTACCTCTTCATATACCTCTTTATATACCTCTTTATTTACCTCTTTATATACCTCTTTATACACCTCTTCTAACACCTCTTTATTTACCTCTTTATATACCTCTTCTAACACCTCTTTATATACCTCTTTATTTACCTATTTATTTACCTCTTTATATACGTCTTTATATACCTCTTCTAACACCTCTTTATTTATCTCTTTATATCCCTCTTTATATACCTCTTTATTTACCTCTTCTAACACCTCTTTATTTACCTCTTTATATACATCTTTATATACCTCTTTATATACCTCTTCTAACACCTCTTTATTTACCTCTTCATATACCTCTTTATTTACCTCTTTATATACCTATTTTAACACCTATTTATTTACCTCTTTATATACCTCTTTATTTACCTCTTTATATACCTCTTTATATACCTCTTCTAACACCTCCTCATTTACCTCTTCATATACCTGTTCGTTTACCTCTTTATATACCTCTTTTAACACCTATTTATTTACCTCTTTATATACCTCTTTATTTACCTCTTTATATACCTCTTTATATACATCTTCTAACACCTCGGAGTCACTCACCACCTTCCGGAGACATTTGAAACCCCACCTCTTTAAGGAATACCTGGGATAGGATAAAGCAATCCTTCTACCCCCCCACCCACACACACAGCGGAGTCGCTCACCACCTTCCGGAGACATTTGAAACCCCACCTCTTTAAGGAATACCTGGGATAGGATAAAGTAATCCCCCCCCCCCCCCCCCCAAAAAAAAGTAAAGTGGTTATCCCACTGGCTATAGGGTGAATGCATCAATTTGTGAGTCGCTCTGGACTAGAGAGTCTGCTAAATGACGTAAATGTAAAATGTAAATGTAAACCTCCTTATTTACCTCTTTATTTACTACTTTATATACGTCTTTATATACCTCTTTACATACCTCTTTATATGCCTCTTAATTTACCTCTTTATTTACCTCTTTATATAGCTCTTTATTTACCTCTTTATATACCTCTTTATTTAACTCTTTATTTACCTCTTTATATACCTCTTCTAACACCTCTTTATTTACCAATTTTTTTACCTCTTTATATACCTCTTTATTTACCTCTTTATATACCTCTTTATTTACCTATTTATTTACATCTTTTTATAGCTCTTTATATACCTCTTTATTTACCTCTTCAAAAACCTCTTTTATTTACCTATTTTTTACCTCTTTATATAACTATTTATATACCTCTTTATATACCTCTTCTAACACCTCTTTATTTACCTCTTTTTTTACCTCTTTTTTTACCTCTTTATATACCTCTTTATTTACCTCTTTATATAACTATTTATATACCTCTTTATATACCTCTTCTAACACCTCTTTATTTACCTCTTTATTTACCTCTTTATATACCTCTTTATTTACCTAATTATTTACATCTTTTTATAGCTCTTTATATACAGTGGGGAAAAAAGTATTTAGTCAGCCACCAATTGTGCAAGTTCTCCCACTTAAAAAGATGAGAGAGGCCTGTCATTTTCATCATAGGTACACGTCAACTATGAGAGACAAATTGAGAAAAGAAAATCCAGAAAATCACATTGTAGGATTTGTAATGAATTTATTTGCAAATTATGGTGGAAAATAAGTATTTGGTCACCTACAAACAAGCAAGATTTCTGGCTCTCACAGACCTGTAACTTCTTCTTTAAGAGGCTCCTCTGTCCTCCACTCGTTACCTGTATTAATGGCACCTGTTTGAACTTGTTATCAGTATAAAAGACACCTGTCCACAACCTCAAACAGTCACACTCCAAACTCCACTATGGTCAAGACCAAAGAGCTGTCAAAGGACACCAGAAACAAAATTGTAGACCTGCACCAGGCTGGGAAGACTGAATCTGCAATAGGTAAGCAGCTTGGTTTGAAGAAATCAACTGTGGGAGCAATTATTAGGAAATGGAAGACATACAAGACCACTGATAATCTCCCTCGATCTGGGGCTCCACGCAAGATCTCACCCCGTGGGGTCAAAATGATCACAAGAACGGTGAGCAAAAATCCCAGAACCACACGGGGGGACCTAGTGAATGACCTGCAGAGAGCTGGGACCAAAGTAACAAAGCCTAACATCAGTAACACACTACTCCGCCAGGGACTCAAATCCTGCATTGCCAGACGTGTCCCCCTGCTTAAGCCAGTACATGTCCAGGCCCGTCTGAAGTTTGCTAGAGTGCATTTGGATGATCCAGAAGAGGATTGGGAGAATGTCATATGGTCAGATGAAACCAAAATATAACTTTTTGGTAAAAACTCAACTCATCGTGTTTGGAGGACAAAGAATGCTGAGTTGCATCCAAAGAACACCATACCTACTGTGAAGCATGGGGGTGGAAACTTCATGCTTTGGGGCTGTTTTTCTGCAAAGGGACCAGGACGACTGATCCGTGTAAAGGAAAGAATGAATGGGGCCATGTATCGTGAGATTTTGAGTGAAAACCTCCTTCCATCAGCAAGGGCATTGAAGATTAAACGTGGCTGGGTCTTTTAGCATGACAATGATCCCAAACACACCCCCCGGGCAACGAAGGAGTGGCTTCGTAAGAAGCATTTCAAGGTCCTGGAGTGGCCTAGCCAGTCTCCAGATCTCAACCCCATAGAAAATCTTTGGAGGGAGTTGAAAGTCCGTGTTGCCCAGCGACAGCCCCAAAACATCACTGCTCTAGAGGAGATCTGCATGGAGGAATGGGCCAAAATACCATCAACAGTGTGTGAAAACCTTGTGAAGACTTATAGAAAACGTTTGACCTGTGTCATTGCCAACAAGGGGTATATAACAAAGTATTGAGAAACTTTTGTTATTGACCAAATACTTATTTTCCACCATAATTTGCAAATAAATTCATAAAAAATCCTATAATGTGATTTTCTGGATTTTTTTTTCTCATTTTGTCTGTCATAGTTGACATGTACCTATGGTGAAAATTACAGGCCTCTCTCATCCTTTTAAGTGGGAGAACTTGCACAATTGGTGGCTGACTAAATACATTTTTGCCCCACTGTACCTCTTTATTTACCTCTTCAAAAACCTATTTTATTTACCTCTTTATATACCTCTTCTAACTCCTCTTTATTTACCTCTTTATATACATCTTTATATACCTCTTTATATACCTCTTCTAACACCTCTTTATTTACCTCTTCATATACCTCTTTATTTACCTCTTTATAAACCTATTTTAAAACCTATTTATTTACCTCTTTATATACCTCTTTATTTACCTCTTTATATACCTCTTTATATACCTCTTCTAACACCTCCTCATTTACCTCTTCATATACCTCTTCATTTACCTCTTTATATACCTCTTTTAACACCTATTTATTTACCTCTGTATATACCTCTTTATTTACCTCTTTATATACCTCTTTATATACCTCTTCTAACACCTCCTCATTTACCTCTTTATTTACTACTTTATATACGTCTTTATATACCTCTTTACATACCTCTTTACATACCTCTTTATTTTACATTTACATTTACGTCATTTATCAAAATGACTTACAAATAGGTGCATTCACCTTATATACCTCTTTATATACCTCTTTATATACCTCTTTATTTACCTCTTTATATACCTCTTTATATACCTATTTATATATCTTTATTTACCTCTTTATATAGCTCTTTATATACCTCTTCATATACCTCTATTAACACCTCTTTATCTACCTCTTTATATAGCTCTTTATATACCTCTTTATTTACCTCTTCATATTCCTCTTTAATTTACCTCTTTATTTACCTCTTTATATACCTCTTTATATAGCTCTTTATATACCTCTTTATTTACCTCTTCATAAACCTCTTTAATTTACCTCTTTATTTACCTCTTTATATAGCTCTTTATTTACCTCTTTATATAGCTCTTTATATACCTCTTTATATACCTCTTCATATACCTCTTTATATAGCTCTTTATATACCTATTCTTTGGTCTCCTGAGTGGCGCAGTGGTCTAAGGCACTGCATCGCAGTGCTGACTGTGCCACTAGAGATCTTGGTTCGTATCCAAACTCTGTCGCAGCCGGCCGTGACCGGGAGACTCATGGGCGGCGCACAATTGGCCCAGCGTCGTCCAGTGTAGGGGAGGGAATGGCCGGCAGGGATGAAGCTCAGTTTATAGAGCATGGCGTTTGCAACGCCAGGGTTGTGGGTTCGATTCCCACGGGGGGCCAGTATAAAAAAATATACATATATGTATTCACTAACTGTAAGTCACTCTGGATAAGAGCGTCTGCTAAATGACTAAAATGTAAATGTAAATGTATACCTCTTAATTTGCCTCTTTATTTACATCTTTATATACTTCTTCATATACCTATTTATATATCTTTATTTACCTCTTTACATAGCTCTTTATATACCTCTTTATATATCTCTTTATATACCTCTACTAACACCTCTTTATCTACCTCTTTATATACCTATTTATTTACATCTTTATTTACATCTTTATATAGCTCTTTATGTACCTCTTTAATTTACCTCTTTTTTTACCTCTTTATATAGCTCTTTATATACCTCTTTATTTACCTCTTTATATACCTCTTTATATACCTCTTTAAATACCTCTTCATATAGCTCTTTGCATACCTCTTAATTTACCTCTTTATTTACATCTTTATAAACCTCTTCATATACCTATTTATATACATCTTTATTTACCTCTTTATATAGCTCTTTATATACCTCTTTATTTACCTCTTCATATACCTCTTTAATTTACCTCTTTATTTACCTCTTTATATAGCTCTTTATTTACCTCTTTATATAGCTCTTTATATACCTCTTTATTTACCTCTTCATATACCTCTTTAATTTACCTCTTTATTTACATCTTTATATACCTCTTTATTTAACTCTTTATTTACCTCTTTATATACCTCTTTATTTACCTCTTTATATAACTATTTATATACCTCTTTATATACCTATTCTAATACTTCTTTATTTACCTCTTTATATACCTCTTTATTTACCTCTTTATATACCTCTTTATATACCTCTTCTAACACCTCTTTATTTACATCTTTATATACATCTTTATATACCTCTTTATATACCTCTTCTCACACCTCTTTATTTACCTATTTATATACCTCTTTATAAACGTCTTTATAAACCTCTTCTAACACCTCTTTATTTATCTCTTTATATCCCTCTTTATATACCTCTTTATATACCTCTTTATATACCATTTCTAACACCTATTTATTTACCTCTTTATATACGTCTTTATTTACCTCTTTATATACCTCTTTATATACCTCTTCTAACACCTCCTCATTTACCTCTTCATATACCTCTTCATTTACCTCTTTATATACCTCTTTTAACACCTATTAATTTACCTCTTTATATACCTATTTATTTACCTCTTTATATACCTCTTCTAACAGCTCCTCATTTACCTCTTTATTTAATACTTTCTATACGTCTTTATATACATCTTTACATACCTCTTTATATGCCTCTTTAATTTACCTCTTTATTTACCTCTTTATATAGCTCTTTATATACCTCTTTATTTACCTCTTCATATACCTCTTTAATTTACCTCTTTATTTACCTCTTTATATAGCTCTTTATTTACCTCTTTATATAGCTCTTTATATACCTCTTTATTTACCTCTTCATATACCTCTTTAATTTACCTCTTTATTTACATCTTTATATACCTCTTTATTTAACTCTTTATTTACCTCTTTATATACCTCTTTATTTACCTCTTTATATAACTATTTATATACCTCTTTATATACCTATTCTAATACTTCTTTATTTACCTCTTTATATACCTCTTTATTTACCTCTTTATATACCTCTTTATATACCTCTTCTAACATCTCTTTATTTACATCTTTATATACATCTTTATATACCTCTTCTCACACCTCTTTATTTACCTATTTATATACCTCTTTATAAACGTCTTTATAAACCTCTTCTAACACCTCTTTATTTATCTCTTTATATCCCTCTTTATATACCTCTTTATATACCTCTTTATATACCATTTCTAACACCTATTTATTTACCTCTTTATAAACGCCTTTATATACCTCTTCTAACACCTCTTTATTTATCTCTTTATATCCCTCTTTATATACCTCTTTATATACCTCTTTATATACCATTTCTAACACCTATTTATTTACCTCTTTATATACCTCTTTATTTACCTCTTTATATACCTCTTTATATACCTCTTCTAACACCTCCTCATTTACCTCTTCATATACCTCTTCATTTACCTCTTTATATACCTCTTTTAACACCTATTAATTTACCTCTTTATATACCTATTTATTTACCTCTTTATATACCTCTTCTAACAGCTCCTCATTTACCTCTTTATTTAATACTTTATATACGTCTTTATATACATCTTTACATACCTCTTTATATGCCTCTTTAATTTACCTCTTTATTTACCTCTTTATATAGCTTTTTATTTACCTCTTTATATTCCTCTTTATTTAACTCTTTATTTACCTCTTTATATACCTCTTCTAAAACCTCTTTATATACCTCTTTATTTACCTCTTCAAAAACCTCTTTTATTTACCTCTTTATATATCTATTTATATACCTCTTTATATACCTCTTTATATAGCTCTTTATATACCTCTTAATTTACCTCTTTATTTACCTCTTTATATACCTCTTTATATACCTCTTTATATACCTCTTCTAACACCTCTTTATTTACCTCTTTATATACATCTTTATATACTTCTTTATATACCTCTTCTAACACCTCTTTATTTACCTCTTCATAACCTCTTTATTTACCTCTTTATATACCTCTTTATATACCTCTTTACATACCTCTTTATATGCCTCTTTATTTTACATTTACATTTACGTCATTTAGCAAAATGACTTAGAAATAGGTGCATTCACCTTATATACCTCTTTATATACCTCTTTATATACCTCTACTAACACCTCTTTATCTACCTCTTTATATACCTCTTTATTTACCTCTTTATTTACCTCTTTATATACCTCTTTATATACCTATTTATATACCTCTTCTAACACTTCTTTATTTACCTCGTTATTTACCTCTTTATTTACCTCTTTATTTTACATTTACATCTACGTCATTTAGCAGACGCTCTTATCCAGAGCGTCTTACAAATAGGTGCATTCACCTTATATACCTCTTTATATACCTATTTATATATCTTTATTTACCTCTTTATATAGCTCTTTATATACCTCTTTATATACCTCTACTAACACCTCTTTATCTACCTCTTTATATAGCTCTTTATATACCTCTTTATTTACCTCTTCATATACCTCTTTAATTTACCTATTTGTTTACCTCTTTATATAGCTCTTTAAATACCTCTTTATTTACCTCTTTATATACCTCTTTATTTAACTCTTTATTTACCTCTTCATATACCTCTTAATTTACCTCTTTAGTTACGTCTTTATATAGCTCTTTATATACCTCTTTATTTACCTCTTCATATTCCTCTTTAATTTACCTCTTTATTTACCTCTTTATATAGCTCTTTATATACCTCTTTATATAGCTCTTTATATACCTCTTAATTTACCACTTTATTTACATCTTTATTTACCTCTTCATATACCTATTTATATATCTTTATTTACCTCTTTATATACCTCTTTATTTACCTCTTTATATACCTCTTTATATACCTCTTTATATAGCTCTTTATATACCTCTTTATATACCTCTTCATAAACCTCTTTAATTTACCTCTTTATTTACCTCTTTATATAGCTCTTTATTTACCTCTTTATATAGCTCTTTATATACCTCTTTATATACCTCTTCATATACCTCTTTATATAGCTCTTTATATACCTATTCTTTGGTCTCCTGAGTGGCGCAGTGGTCTAAGGCACTGTATCGCAGTGCTGACGAGCCACTAGAGATCTTGGTTCGTATCCAAACTCTGTCGCAGCCGGCCGCGACCGGGAGACTCATGGGCGGCGCACAATTGGCCGAGCGTCGTCCAGGGTAGGGGAGGGAATGGCCGGCAGGGATGAAGCTCAGTTTATAGAGCATGGCGTTTGCAACGCCAGGTTTGTGGGTTCGATTCCCACGGGGGGCCAGTATAAAAAAATATATATATATGTATTCACTAACTGTAAGTCACTCTGGATAAGAGCGTCTGCTAAATGACTAAAATGTAAATGTAAATGTATACCTCTTAATTTGCCTCTTTATATAGCTCTTTATTTACCTCTTTATATAGCTCTTTATATACCTCTACTAACACCTCTTTATATACCTCTTTATATACCTCTTTATATACCTCTTCTAACACCTCTTTATTTACCTCTTTATATACATCTTTATATACTTCTTTATATACCTCTTCTAACACCTCTTTATTTACCTCTTCATAACCTCTTTATTTACCTCTTTATATACCTCTTTATATACCTCTTTACATACCTCTTTATATGCCTCTTTATTTTACATTTACATTTACGTCATTTAGCAAAATGACTTAGAAATAGGTGCATTCACCTTATATACCTCTTTATATACCTCTTTATATACCTCTACTAACACCTCTTTATCTACCTCTTTATCTACCTCTTTATTTACCTCTTTATTTACCTCTTTATATACCTCTTTATATACCTATTTACATACCTCTTCTAACACTTCTTTATTTACCTCGTTATTTACCTCTTTATTTACCTCTTTATTTTACATTTACATTTACGTCATTTAGCAGACGCTCTTATCCAGAGCGTCTTACAAATAGGTGCATTCACCTTATATACCTCTTTATATACCTCTTTATATACCTCTTTATTTTCCTCTTTATATACCTCTTTATTTACCTCCTAATATACCTCTTTATATACCTATTTATATATCTTTATTTACCTCTTTATATAGCTCTTATATACCTCTTTATATACCTCTACTAACACCTCTTTATCTACCTCTTTATATAGCTCTTTATATACCTCTTTATTTACCTCTTCATATACCTCTTTAATTTACCTATTTGTTTACCTCTTTATATAGCTCTTTATATACCTCTTTATTTACCTCTTTATATACCTCTTTATTTAACTCTTTATTTACCTCTTCATATACCTCTTTATATACCTCTTAATTTACCTCTTTAGTTACGTCTTTATATAGCTCTTTATATACCTCTTTATTTACCTCTTCATATTCCTCTTTAATTACCTCTTTATTTACCTCTTTATATAGCTCTTTATATACCTCTTTATATAGCTCTTTATATACCTCTTAATTTACCTCTTTATTTACATCTTCATTTACCTCTTCATATACCTATTTATATATCTTTATTTACCTCTTTATATACCTCTTTATATACCTCTTTATATAGCTCTTTATATACCTCTTTATTTACCTCTTCATAAACCTCTTTAATTTACCTCTTTATTTACCTCTTTATATAGCTCTTTATTTACCTCTTTATATAGCTCTTTATATACCTCTTTATATACCTCTTCATATACCTCTTTATATAGCTCTTTATATACCTATTCTTTGGTCTCCTGAGTGGCGCAGTGGTCTAAGGCACTGCATCGCAGTGCTGACTGTGCCACTAGAGATCTTGGTTCGTATCCAAACTCTGTCGCAGCCGGCCGCGACCGGGAGACTCATGGGCGGCGCACAATTGGCCCAGCGTCGTCCAGGGTAGGGGAGGGAATGGCCGGCAGGGATGAAGCTCAGTTTATAGAGCATGGCGTTTGCAACGCCAGGGTTGTGGGTTCGATTCCCACGGGGGGCCAGTATAAAAAAATATATATATATGTATTCACTAACTGTAAGTCACTCTGGATAAGAGCGTCTGCTAAATGACTAAAATGTAAATGTATACCTCTTAATTTGCCTCTTTATTTACATCTTTATATACTTCTTCATATACCTATTTATATATCTTTATTTACCTCTTTATATAGCTCTTTATATACCTCTTTATATATCTCTTTATATACCTCTACTAACACCTCTTTATCTACCTCTTTATATACCTATTTATTTACATCTTTATTTACATCTTTATATAGCTCTTTATGTACCTCTTTAATTTACCTCTTTTTTACCTCTTTATATAGCTCTTTATATAGTTCTTTATATAGCTCTTTATATACCTCTTAATTTACCTCTTTATTTACATCTTTATAAAACTCTTCATATACCTATTTATATATCTTTATTTACCTCTTTATATACCTCTTTATATACCTCTTCATATAGCTCTTTGCATACCTCTTAATTTACCTCTTTATTTACATCTTTATAAACCTCTTCATATACCTATTTATATACCTCTTTATTTACCTCTTTATATAGCTCTTTATATACCTCTTTATTTACCTCTTCATATACCTCTTTAATTTACCTCTTTATTTACTTCTTTATATAGCTCTTTATTTACCTCTTTATATAGCTCTTTATATACCTCTTTATTTACCTCTTCATATACCTCTTTAATTTACCTCTTAATTTACATCTTTATATACCTCTTTATTTAACTCTTTATTTACCTCTTTATATACCTCTTTATTTACCTCTTTATATAACTATTTATATACCTCTTTATATACCTCTTTATATACCTATTCTAACACTTCTTTATTTACCTCTTTATATACCTCTTTATTTACCTCTTTATATACCTCTTTATATACCTCTTCTAACACCTCTTTATTTACATCTTTATATACATCTTTATATGCCTCTTTATATACCTCTTCTAACACCTCTTTATTTACCTATTTATATACCTCTTTATAAACGTCTTTATATACCTCTTCTAACACCTCTTTATTTATCTCTTTATATCCCTCTTTATATACCTCTTTATACACCTCTTTATATACCATTTCTAACACCTATTTATTTACCTCTTCAAAAACCTTTTTTATTTACCTCTTTATATATCTATTTATATACCTCTTTATATACATCTTTATATACTTCTTTAAATACCTCTTCTAACACCTCTTTATTTACCTCTTCATAACCTCTTTATTTACCTCTTTATATACCTCTTTATATACCTCTTTACATACCTCTTTATATGCCTCTTTATTTTACATTTACATTTACGTCATTTAGCAAAATGACTTAGAAATAGGTGCATTCACCTTATATACCTCTTTATATACCTCTTTATATACCTCTACTAACACCTCTTTATCTACCTCTTTATATACCTCTTTATTTACCTCTTTATTTACCTCTTTATATACCTCTTTATATACCTATTTATATACCTCTTCTAACACTTCTTTATTTACCTCGTTATTTACCTCTTTATTTACCTCTTTATTTTACATTTACATCTACGTCATTTAGCAGACGCTCTTATCCAGAGCGTCTTACAAATAGGTGCATTCACCTTATATACCTCTTTATATACCTCTTTATATACCTCTTTATTTTCCTCTTTATATACCTCTTTATTTACCTCTTAATATACCTCTTTATATACCTATTTATATATCTTTATTTACCTCTTTATATAGCTCTTTATATACCTCTTTATATACCTCTACTAACACCTCTTTATCTACCTCTTTATATAGCTCTTTATATACCTCTTTATTTACCTCTTCATATACCTCTTTAATTTACCTATTTGTTTACCTCTTTATATAGCTCTTTATATACCTCTTTATTTACCTCTTTATATACCTCTTTATTTAAATCTTTATTTACCTCTTCATATACCTCTTTATATACCTCTTAATTTACCTCTTTAGTTACGTCTTTATATAGCTCTTTATATACCTCTTTATTTACCTCTTCATATTCCTCTTTAATTTACCTCTTTATTTACCTCTTTATATAGCTCTTTATATACCTCTTTATATAGCTCTTTATATACCTCTTAATTTACCTCTTTATTTACATCTTTATTTACCTCTTCATATACCTATTTATATATCTTTATTTACCTCTTTATATACCTCTTTATATACCTCTTTATATAGCTCTTTATATACCTCTTTATTTACCTCTTCATAAACCTCTTTAATTTACCTCTTTATTTACCTCTTTATATAGCTCTTTATTTACCTCTTTATATAGCTCTTTATATACCTCTTTATTAACCTCTTCATATACCTCTTTAATTTACCTCTTTATTTACCTCTTCATATACCTCTTCATATACCTCTTTAATTTACCTCTTTATTTAACTCTTCATATACCTCTTTAATTTACCTCTTTATTTACATCTTTATATACCTCTTTATTTAACACTTTATTTACCTCTTTATATACCTCTTTATTTACCTCTTTATTTACCTCTTTATTTTACCTTTACATTTACGTCATTTAGCAGACGCTCTTATCCAGAGCGTCTTACAAATAGGTGCATTCACCTTAAATAGCTCTTTATATACCTCTTTATATACCTCTTTATTTTCCTCTTTATATACCTCTTTATTTACCTCTTTATATACCTCTTTATATACCTATTTATATATATTTATTTACCTCTTTATATAGCTCTTTATATAACTATTTATATACCTCTACTAACACCTCTTTATCTACCTCTTTATATAGCTCTTTATATACCTCTTTATTTACCTCTTCATATACCTCTTTAATTTACCTCTTTTTTTACCTCTTTATATAGCTCTTTATATACCTCTTTATTTACCTCTTTATATACCTCTTTATTTAACTCTTTATTTACCTCTTCATATACCTCTTTATATACCTCTTAATTTACCTCTCTATTTACATCTTTATATACCTCTTCATATACCTATTTATGTATCTTTATTTACCTCTTTATATAGCTCTTTATATACCTCTTCAAATACCTCTTTATTTACATCTTTATATACCTCTTCATATTCCTCTATATTTACATCTTTATTTACCTCTTTATATAGCTCTTTATATACCTCTTCATATACCTCTTTATATAGCTCTTTATATACCTCTTAATTTACCTCTTTATTTACATCTTTATATACCTCTTCATATACCTATTTATATATCTTTATTTACCTCTTTATATAGCTCTTTATATACCTCTTTATATATCTCTTTATATACCTCTACTTACACCTCTTTATCTACCTCTTTATATACCTCTTTATTTACCTCTTTATTTACCTCTTTATATACCTCTTTATATACCTCTTCTAACACTTATTTATTTACCTTGTTATTTACCTCTTTATTTACCTCTTTATTTTACATTTACATTTACGTCATTTAGCAGACGCTCTTATCCAGAGCGTCTTACAAATAGGTGCATTCACCTTATATACCTCTTTATATACCTCTTTATATACCTCTTTATTTTCCTCTTTATTTACCTCTTTATATACCTCTTTATTTACCTCTTTATTTACCTCTTTATATACCTCTTTATATACCTATTTATATATCTTTATTTACCTCTTCATATACCTCTTTATATACCTCTTTATTTACCTATTTATATAGCTATATTTACCTCTTTATATAGCTTTTCATATAGCTCTTTATATACCTCTACTAACACCACTTTATCTAACTCTTTATATAGCTCTTTATATACCTCTTTATTTACCTCTTCATATACCTCTTTAATTTACCTCTTTTTTTACCTCTTTATATAGCTCTTTATATACCTCTTTATTTTACCTCTTCATATACCTCTTTATTTAACTCTTTATTTACCTCTTCGTATACCTCTTTATTTACCTCTTTATTTACATCTTTATATACCTCTTTATATACCTCTTTATTTACATCTTTATATACCTCTTTATATAACTCTTCTAACACCTCGTTATTTACCTCTTTATTTACCTCTTTATATAGCTCTTTATATACCTCTTTATTTACCTCTTCATATACCTCTTTATTTACATCTTTATAAACCTCTTCATATACCTATTTATATATCTTTATTTACCTCTTTATATAGCTCTTTATATACCTCTTTATTTACCTCTTTATATACCTCTTTATTTAACTCTTTATTTACCTCTTTATATACGTCTTTATTTACCTTTTTATTTACCTCTTTATATAGCTCTTTATATACCTCTTTATTTACCTCTTTATATACCTCTTTATTTAACTCTTTATTTACCTATTTATAAACCTCTTTATATACCTCTTTATTTACCTCATATATATACCTCTTCATTTAACTCTTTATTTACCTCTTAATATACCTCTTTATATACCTCTTTATTTACCTCTTTATTTACCTCTTTATATACCTCTTTATTTAACTCTTAATTTACCTCTTTAAATACCTCTTTATATACCTCTTTATTTACCTCTTTATATACCTCTTTATTTAACTCTTTATTTCCTCTTCATATACCTCTTTATTTACCTCTTTATTTACATCTTTATATACCTCTTTATATACCTCTTTATTTACCTCTTTATTTACATCTTTATATACCTCTTTATATAACTCTTCTAACACCTCTTTATTTACCTCTTTATTTACCTCTTTATATACCTCTTTATTTACCTCTTCATATACCTATATATATATCTTCATATACCTCATCTAACACCTCTTTATTTCCTCTTTATTTACCTCTTTATATACCTCTTTATATACCTCTTTATATAGCTCTTTATTTACCTCTTTATATAGCTCTTTATATACCTCTTTATTTACCTCTTCATATACCTCTTTATTTACATCTTTATAAACCTCTTCATATACCTATTTATATATCTTTATTTACCTCTTTATATACCTCTTTATATACCTCTTCATACACCTCTTTAATTTACCTCTTTATTTACCTCTTTATATAGTTATTTTATATACCTCTTTATTTAACTCTTTTTATAGCTCTTTACATACCTCTTTATTTACCTCTTCATATACCTCTTTATTTACATCTTTATAAACCTCTTCATATACCTATTTATATATCTTTATTTACCTCTTTATATAGTTCTTTATATACCTCTTTATTTACATCTTCATAAACCTCTTTATTTAACTCTTTATGTACCTCTTTATATACATCTTTATTTACCTCTTTATATAACTATGTATATACCTCTTTATATACCTCTTTATATACCTCTTTATTTACCTCTTCATATACCTCTTTAATTTACCTCTTTTTTTACCTCTTTATATAGCTCTTTATATACCTCTTTATTTTACCTCTTTATATACCTCTTTATTTACCTCTTTATTTACATCTTTATATACCTCTTTATATACCTCTTTATTTACCTCTTTATTTACATATTTATATACCTCTTTATATAACTCTTCTAACACCTCTTTATTTACCTCTTTATTTACCTCTTTATATAGCTCTTTATATACCTCTTTATTTACCTCTTCAAATACCTCTTTATTTACATCTTTATAAACCTCTTCATATACCTATTTATATATCTTTATTTACCTCATTATATAGCTCTTTATATACCTCTTTATTTACCTCTTTATATACCTCTTTATTTAACTCTTTATTTACCTCTTTATATACCTCTTTATTTACCTTTTTATTTACCTCTTTATATAGCTCTTTATATACATCTTTATTTACCTCTTTATATACCTCTTTATTTAACTCTTTATTTACCTCTTTATAAACCTCTTTATATACCTCTTTATTCACCTCTTTATTTACCTCTTTATATACCTCTTTATTTAACTCTTTATTTACCTCTTTAAATACCTCTTTATTTACGTCTTTATTTACCTCTTTATATAGCTCTTTATATACCTCTTTATATACCTCTTTATTTAACTCTTTATTTCCTCTTCATATACCTCTTTATTTACCTCTTTATTTACATCTTTATATACCTCTTTATATACCTCATCTAACACCTCTTTATTTACCTCTTTATATACCTCTTTATATACCTCTTTATTTACCTCTTTATTTACCTCTTTATATACCTCTTTATTTAACTCTTTATTTACCTCTTTATATAGCTCTTTATATACCTCTTTATATACCTCTTTATTTAACTCTTTATTTCCTCTTCATATACCTCTTTATTTACCTCTTTATTTAACTCTTCATATACCTCTTTATATACCTCTTTCTATAGCTCTTTATTTACCTCTTTATATAGCTCTTTATATACCTCTTTATTTACCTCTTCATATACCTCTTTATTTACATCTTCATAAACCTCTTCATATACCTATTTATATATCTTTATTTACCTCTTTATATACCTCTTTAAATACCTCTTCATACACCTCTTTAATTTACCTCTTTATTTACCTCTTTATATAGTTCTTTATATACCTCTTTATTTAACTCTTTATATAGCTTTTTACATACCTCTTTATTTACCTCTTCATATACCTCTTTATTTACATCTTTATAAACCTCTTCATATACCTATTTATATATCTTTATTTACCTCTTTATATAGTTCTTTATATACCTCTTTATTTACCTCTTTATATACCTCTTTATTTAACTCTTTATTTACCTCTTTATATACCTCTTTATATACCTCTTTATATACCTCTTTATATACCTCTTTATATACCTATTTATGTATCTTTATTTACCTCTTCATATACCTCTTTATTTACATATTTTTAAACCTCTTCATATACCTCTTTATTTACCTCTTTATTATTTACCTCTTTATATACCTCTTTATTTAACTCTTTATTTACCTCTTTATAAACCTCTTTATATACCTTTATATTTGTATATGGGTGGTCCTCTGTAGCTCAGCTGGTAGAGCACGGCGCTTGTAACGCCAAGGTAGTGGGTTCAATCCCCGGCACCACCCATACACAAAAAAAAAATGTATGCACGCATGACTGTAAGTCGCTTTGCATAAAAGCGTCTGCTAAATGGCATATTATATTATTATTATTATACCTATTTATTTACCTCATATATATACCTCTTTATTTAACTATTTATTTACCTCTTTATATACCTCTTTATATACCTGTTTATTTACCTCTTTATTTACCTCTTTATATACCTCTTTATATTCCTCTTCTAACACTTCTTTATTTACCTCGTTATTTACCTCTTTATATACCTCTTTATTTACCTCTTTATATACCTCTTTATTTAACTCTTTATTTACCTCTTTATAAACATCTTTATATACCTATTTATTTACCTCATACATACCTCTTTATTTAACTCTTTATTTACCTCTTTATATAGCTCTTTATATACCTCTTTATTTACCTCTTTATATACCTCTTTATTTAACTCTTTATTTACCTCTTTATAAACCTCTTTATATACCTATTTATTTACCTCATATATATACCTCTTTATTTAACTCTTTATTTACCTCTTTATATAACTCTTTATATACCTCTTTATATACCTCTTTATTTACCTCTTTATTTACCTCTTTATATACCTCTTTATATACCTCTTTATATACCTCTTCTAACACTTCTTTATTTACCTCGTTATTTACCTCTTTATATAACTATTTATATACCTCTTTATATACCTCTTTATATACCTCTTCTAACACTTCTTTATTTACCTCGTTATTTACCTCTTTATTTACCTCTTTATTTTACATTTACATTTACGTCATTTAGCAGAAGCTCTTATCCAGAGCGACTTACAAATAGGTGCATTCACCTTATATACCTCTTTATATACCTCTTTATATACCTCTTTATTTACCTTTTTATTTACCTCTTTATATACCTCTTTATTTACCTCTTTATTTTCCTCTTTATATACCTCTTTATTTACCTCTTTATATACCTCTTTATATACCTCTTTATATACCTATTTATATATCTTTATTTACCTCTTTATATAGCTCTTTATATAGCTCTTTATATACCTCTACTAACACCTCTTTATCTACCTCTTTATATAGCTCTTTATATACCTCTTTATTTACCTCTTTATATAGCTCTTTATTTAACTCTTTATTTACCTCTTCATATACCTCTTTAATTTACCTCTTTATTTACCTCTTTATATAGCTCTTTATATACCTCTTTATTTACCTCTTTATATACATCTTTATTTAAATCTTTATTTACCTCTTTATATACCTCTTTATTTACCTCTTTATTTACATCTTTATATACCTCTTTATATACCTCTTTATTTACCTCTTTATATACCTCTTTATTTACCTATTTATTTACCTATTTATTTACATCTTTTCATAGCTCTTTATATACCTCTTTATTTACCTCTTTATATACATTTTATATACCTCTTTATATACCTCTTCTAACACCTCTTTATTTACCTCTTTTTATACCTCTTTATATACCTCTTTATATACCTCTTTATATACCTCTTCTAACACCTCCTTACTTACCTCTTTATTTACCGCTTTATACACGTCTTTATATACCTCTTTACATACCTCTTTATATGCCTCTTTATTTACCTCTTCATATACCTCTTTATATACCTCTTTTAACACCTCTTTATATAGCTCTTTATATAGCTCTTTATTTACCTCTTTATATACCTCTTTATTTAACTCTTTATTTATATCTTTATAAACCTCTTTATATACCTCTTTATTTACCTCATATATATATACCTCTTTATATACCTCTTTATTTACTTTTTTTTTTTTTCAACTTTATTTAACCAGGTAAGCCAGTTGAGAACAGGTTCTCATTTACAACTGCGACCTGGCCAAGATAAAGCAAAGTAGTGCAATAAAAACAACACAGAGTTACATTTACCTCTTTATATACATTTTATATACCTCTTTATATACCTATTCTAACACCTCTTTATTTACCTCTTTATATACCTCTTTATATACCTCTTTATATACCTCTTCTAACACCTCTTCATTTACCTCTTCATTTACCTCTTTATATACCTCTTTTAACACCTATTTATTTACCTCTTTATATACCTCTTTATATACCTCTTCTAACACCTCCTCATTTACCTCTTTATTTACTGCTTTATATACATCTTTATTTACCTCTTTACATACCTCTTTATATGCCTCTTTATTTACCTCTTCATATACCTCTTTATATACCTATTTACATACCTCTTTATTTACCTCTTTATATATCTCTTTATATACCTCTTTATTTACCTCTTCATATACCTCTTTATTTACCTCTTTATTTACCTATTTATATACCTCTTTATTTACCTCTTTATATACCTCTTTATTTACCTCTTTATATACCTCTTTATATACCTCTTTATTTACCTCTTTATATACCTCTTCTAACACCACTTCATTTACCTCTTCATTTGCCTCTTTATATACCTCTTTTAACACCTATTTATTTACCTCTTTATATACCTCTTTATTTACCTCTTTATTTACCTCTTCATATACCTCTTTATATACCTATTTACATACCTCTTTATTTACCTCTTTATATACCTCTTTATTTACCTCTTTATATACCTCTTTATTTACCTCTTTATATACCTCTTTATTTAACTCTTTATTTACCTCTTTATATACCTGTTTATATACCTCTTTATATACCTCTTTATATACCTCTTTATATACCTCTTCTAACACCTCTTTATTTACCTGGTCCTTACATAGTTCACTACCAGGGCCCTGGTCCTTATATAGTTCACTACCAGGGCCCTGGTCCTAATATAGTTCACTACCAGGGCCCTGGTCCTTATATAGTTCACTAGCAGGGCCCTGGTCCTTATATAGTTCACTACCAGGGCCCTGGTCCTTATATAGTTCACTACTAGGGCCCTGGTCCTTATATAGTTCACTAGCAGGGCCCTGGTCCTTATATAGTTCACTACCAGGGCCCTGGTCCTTATATAGTTCACTACTAGGGCCCTGGTCCTTATATAGTTCACTAGCAGGGCCCTGGTCCTTATATAGTTCACTACCAGGGCCCTGGTCAAAAGTAGTGCACTACAGCATATAGAGAATCAGGTGTCATTTCAGAGTCAGCCTTGGTGTTTGGTTGCCAGGCGAAGTGAGGGTTGTCATCATACTATAATCCCTTTTCCAAGTTTCCCCAGAGGCTCATGGGAAGCGAGCTACGGTGTACTCTCGCTATTGGCGCATAAAATCTGGGTCTAGATGCACACGTGTCCTTAATCAACTCACATAACAAGATTAGGATGCTGATTTGATATTTCAGAGGGCCCCACGTACTTCACAACCATGTAATTGGAATAATACAGATGTAGGATCTTAATTTGATCACCCTGTTGTTGCAGGAAAATGCTAACTTGTAGTGTATTCAAGGTTTAAAAACGCTTCTAAAGTTTGTAATTTCCACTTAAAAATCTATCTACCCCTACAGAAATGTCCATTATTTATAATCCAGACAATAATTCACATTAACTGTTGATGCAGGATTATTTTGATGCTGTGATAAACTGTTCATATTAGGATCTCACACCTGTACCATTACAGATAGGGAGCTAGCTACACTACAGTACATCCTGCCAGACGCATTCTATGTGTTCTATGTGTTCTATGTTCGCTGCACTGAACCCACATCCAATACCAGATACCACACTGAACCCACATCCAATACCCGATACCACACTGAACCCACATCCAATACCCGATACCACACTGAACCCACGTCCAATACCAGATACCACACTGAACCCACGTCCAATACCAGATACCACACTGAACCCACGTCCAATACCAGATACCACACTGAACCCACATCCAATACCAGATACCACAATGAAGCCACATCCAATACCAGATAGCACACTGAGCCCACGTCCAATACCAGATACCACACTGAACCAACGTCCAATACCAGATACCACACTGAACCCACGTCCAATACCAGATACCACACTGAACCCACGTCCAATACCAGATACCACACTGAACCCACGTCCAATACCAGATACCACACTGAACCCACGTCCAATACCAGATACCACACTGAACCCACGTCCAATACCAGATACCACACTGAACCCACGTCCAATACCAGATACCACACTGAACCCACGTCCAATACCAGATACCACACTGAACCCACGTCCAATACCAGATCCCACACTGAACCCACGTCCATTACCAGATACCACACTGAGCCCACATCCAATACCAGATACCACACTGAACCCACGTCCAATAGCAGATACCACACTGAACCCACATCCAATACCAGATACCCCACTGAACCCACATCCAATACCATATACCACACTGAACCCACATCCAATACCAGATACCACACTGAACCCACGTCCAATACCAGATACTACACTGAACCCACATCCAATACCAGATACCACACTGAACCCACGTCCAATACCAGATACCACACTGAACCCACATCCAATACCAGATACCACACTGAACCCACGTCCAATGCCAGATACCACACTGAACCCACATCCAATACCAGATACCACACTGAACCCACATCCAATACCAGATACCAAACTGAACCCACGTCCAATACCAGATACAACACTGAACCCACATCCAATACCAGATACCACACTGAACCCACGTCCAATACCAGATACCACACTGAACCCACATCCAATACCAGATACCACACTGAACCCACATCCAATACCAGATACCCCACTGAACCCACATCCAATACCAGATACCACACTGAACCCACATCCAATACCATATACCACACTGAACCCACATCCAATGCCAGATACCACACTGAACCCACGTCCAACACCAGATACCACACTGAACCCACGTCCAATACCAGATACCACACTGAACCCACGTCCAACACCAGATACCACACTGAACCCACATCCAATAGCATATACCACACTGAACCCACGTCCAATACCAGATACCACACTGAACCCATGTCCAATACCAGATACCACACTGAACCCACATCCAATACCAGATACCACACTGAACCCACATCCAATACCAGATACCAAACTGAACCCACGTCCAATACCAGATACCACACTGAACCCACATCCAATACCAGACACCACACTGAACCCACATCCAATACCATATACCACACTGAACCCACGTCCAATACCAGATACCACACTGAACCCACATCCAATACCAGATACCACACTGAACCCACATCCAATACCAGATACCACACTGAACCCACATCCAATGCCAGATACCACACTGAACCCACGTCCAATACCAGATACCACACTTAACCCACATCCAATGCCAGAGTCCAAGGAGTCCAAGAAACTCACCACCCACCCGGCCCGATACCTCCTATACCTTTCAGGAATGCTTTCCAAGACAAATGAATCTCACACACCAAAACACTCACCTCTCTTTCCTGTTGCGTTCTGTCTCTTTCTCATCTTCTGCTAACCTGTCTGTTGTTCTTCTTCTCTGTTTTCTCACTCTGCTGCTTTCTGTTTCTGTCCCCTCCGCTCCTCCTCCCAGCATCGCTGTGGCTGCGGTCGCTGATAGTTGGGTGACACAGCCTCCTCCTAGTGATTCTGTTGCACCTCCGGCAGAGCCTGATAGTGTTGTGACACAGGCCCCCGAGAAGCTTGAATCCCCCACAAGGAAAGTAGTGGCACCCGCCCCCAGTCTACCCTCCACTGGTACCACCCCAACCCGCTCTCCCCCGCTAGGTCCCTGTATCTTGTTGCCTGCATGCAACGGTGGCCTGAAATTAATATACTTGAGCACACGATTGTAAATATTGATAAGCATAAAACAGATGACTATCATCACCTTAAAGCTGGAATCCTTAATGGTGAAAGTGCCATGTTCTTTTGGTGAAAGTGCCATGTTCTTTTGCGATATTATAACAACAAAGCAGTTACTGCTAACACTGTTGTTTTCCCTCGGGCATCTTTTCCCCACGTCAGAACAGCAGCATGGGTACTGCACATTTGATTTATTTTGACGCTCCCCCAGCGCTCCCCACCTCTGCTAATCAACAAAACAAAAACAATAACAAATGCCTTGGGGCGGACAGCGGCGCTGTTTCCCACTACTGCGGATTCCATGTTTAAGGGTAAATATGTGCCAATACATAGGCTACGATATGGACATTATCACAAGAACAGACTGTTAGAATTAACATAACGTTTCTGATTGACATTTTTTTATCTGCTTAAAAATAAAAAGTTTTTTTTAATCACTTCAAATAGATGAAACACAGTGAGATGAAATGTGATAAATACCTTAATGGGAAGTAGAGTGCCAAGATAAGACATTTCATTCAAATATCTTAAAGATAAAAATGCCTCAGGTTTGTGGATATATATATATACCAAAAACGTTCTAATCATTGTCTTAGATAAGAAATGGAAGAGTACCAACAAAACTTGATCATGTAATATATTAGAATATTAGAGAATAAAATCTATATTTTCTTATAATTATAATACATATCTCTGTGATACATTTGCAAAATGTTATTACTCTGTTAGATTTGTAATAAATAATTTCAACAGTGGTCTATCTGGCTGTTCTTCTGCTTCTCTCTCTCTTCTCCTCATGTCTTTCTGTCAGCATGGAGGTCTGTCTGTCAGCATGGAGGTCTGTCTGTCAGCATGGAGGTCTGTCTGTCAGCATGGAGGTCTGTCTGTCAGCATGGAGGTCTTTCTGTCAGCATGGAGGTCTGTCTGTCAGCATGGAGGTCTGTCTGTCAGCATGGAGGTCTTTCTGTCAGCATGGAGGTCTGTCTGTCAGCATGGAGGTCTGTCTGTCAGCATGGAGGTCTTTCTGTCAGCATGGAGGTCTGTCTGTCAGCATGGAGGTCTGTCTGTCAGCATGGAGGTCTGTCTGTCAGCATGGAGGTCTGTCTGTCTAATAGTGTTCTGTCAGCATGGAGGTCTGTCTGTCTAATACTGTTCGTCAGCATGGAGGTCTGTCTGTCTAATACTGTTCTGTCAGCATGGAGGTCTGTCTGTCTAATACTGTTCTGTCAGCATGGAGGTCTGTCTGTCTAATACTGTTCTGTCAGCATGGAGGTCTGTCTGTCTAATACTGTTCTGTCAGCATGGAGGTCTGTCTGTCTAATACTGTTCTGTCAGCATGGAGGTCTGTCTGTCTAATACTGTTCTGTCAGCATGGAGGTCTGTCTGTCTAATACTGTTCTGTCAGCATGGAGGTCTGTCTGTCTAATACTGTTCTGTCAGCATGGAGGTCTGTCTGTCAGCATGGAGGTCTGTCTGTCTAATACTGTTCGTCAGCATGAAGGTCTGTCTGTCTAATACTGTTCGTCAGCATGGCAACACTATGTTGTCGTTTGTCGTCTTGGTGATTGGCATGCGATAGAGATTCTGAATGGAATGAAACGGTGTTCTAAATCAATTCATTTCCCTGTTGATCAATATTTGTATTCCTGTCTGTTGGAGCTTGTCGTGAAAAATATAATTCTCACCACAAGTAAACAGTTTGATTCCATTTTTAAACGTTGAACTAAGAAGAAGTGAAATTGGGTGAAAGTGTGATATGTGGAAGTGATGTATATTTATTTGGGGAAGTAGAATCATTATAAAGAGATTCAAAGTTATACATAAATGACTGCTTATTCATTCATGTCAGAAAAGGTTTACAGGGGAAGTACAGTATTTAGCAGAGTTTGAAGGGGGAGTCCAGTATTTAGCAGAGTTTGAAGGGGGAGTCCAGTATTTAGCAGAGTTTGAAGGGTCGAGTCCAGTATTTAGCAGAGTTTGAAGGGGGAGTCCAGTATTTAGCAGAGTTTGAAGGGGGAGTCCAGTATTTAGCAGAGTTTGAAGGGAGAGTCCAGTATTTAGCAGAGTTTGAAGGGGGAGTCCAGTATTTAGCAGAGTTTGAATGGGGAGTCCAGTATTTAGCAGAGTTTGAAGGGTCGAGTCCAGTATTTAGCAGAGTTTGAAGGGGGAGTCCAGTATTTAGCAGAGTTTGAAGGGGGAGTCCAGTATTTAGCAGAGTTTGAAGGGTCGAGTCCAGTATTTAGCAGAGTTTGAAGGGGGAGTCCAGTATTTAGCAGAGTTTGAAGGGGGAGTCCAGTATTTAGCAGAGTTTGAAGGGGGAGTCCAGTATTTAGCAGAGTTTGAAGGGGGAGTCCAGTATTTAGCAGAGTTTGAAGGGTCGAGTCCAGTATTTAGCAGAGTTTGAAGGGAGAGTCCAGTATTTAGCAGAGTTTGAAGGGGGAGTCCAGTATTTAGCAGAGTTTACAGGGGGAGTCCAGTATTTAGCAGAGTTTGAAGGGGGAGTCCAGTATTTAGCAGAGTTTACAGAGGGAGTCCAGTATTTCCCTAACTGTTCCACTCTGATCCCTGAGTCATGGTTCTGTTGCACCTCAGTAGGTTGACCAGGTTAAACCAGGCTGCCAAATATGGGATTTTACAATGGGTCAATCTACACAAATTTCAGACAATGTTTAAGGACCCCGCTGGCACCGTAGGCAGCGGCTACGTCCCAAATGGGACCTTGTTCACTATATAGTGCACTACTTTGAACAGCTTTTGACTGAGTCTTAAGTCCCTGTGGGATCTGGTCAAAGGTAGAGCATTGATAGAGAACAGGGTGCAGTTTGGGATCGTAGTCAACCTGTGATCAGAATATATAGGTATTGTCAAAGCCAGGGCCAGTGGATTAATGTGAGCATCACTCTGTCTTTACATCAGGGCTGACAGTTTAATGTGTTCATCACTCTGTCTCTACAGCAGGGCTGGTGGTTTAATGTGTTCATCACTCTGTCTCTACAGCAGGGCTGGTGGTTTAATGTGTTCATCACTCTGTCTCTACACCAGGGCTGGTGGTTTAATGTGTTCATCACTATGTCTCTACAGCAGGGCTGGTGGTTTAATGCGTTCATCACTCTGTCTCTACAGCAGGGCTGGTGGTTTAATGTGTTCATCACTCTGTCTCTACATCAGGGCTGGTGGTTTAATGTGTTCATCACACTGTCTCTACATCAGGGCTGGTGGTTTAATGTGTTCATCACACTGTCTTTACAGCAGGGCTGGTGGTTTAATGTGTTCATCACTCTGTCTCTACCTCAGGGCTGGTGGTTTAATGTGTTCATCACCCTGTCTCTACAGCAGGGCTGGTGGTTTAATGTGTTCATCACTCTGTCTCTACAGCAGGGCTGGTGGTTTAATGTGTTCATCACACTGTCTCTACAGCAGGGCTTTTGGTTTAATGTGTTCATCACTCTGTCTCTACCTCAGGGCTGGTGGTTTAATGTGTTCATCACTCTGTCTCTACAGCAGTGCTTGTGGTTTAATGTGTTCATCACACTGTCTCTACAGCAGGGCTGGTGGTTTATTGTGTTCATCACTCTGTCTCTACAGCAGGGCTGGTGGTTTAATGTGTTCATCACTCTGTCTCTACAGCAGGGCTGGTGGTTTAATGTGTTCATCACTCTGTCTCTACAGCAGGGCTGGTGGTTTAATGTGTTCATCACTCTGTCTCTACAGCAGGGCTGGTGGTTTAATGTGTTCATCACTCTGTCTCTACAGCAGGGCTGGTGGTTTAATGTGTTCATCACACTGTCTCTACAGCAGGGCTGGTGGTTTAATGTGTTCATCACTCTGTCTCTACAGCAGGGCTGGTGGTTTAATGTGTTCATCACTCTGTCTCTACAGCAGGGCTGGTGGTTTAATGTGTTCATCACTCTGTCTCTACAGCAGGGCTGGTGGTTTAATGTGTTCATCACACTGTCTCTACAGCAGGGCTGGTGGTTTAATGTGTTCATCACTCTGTCTCTACAGCAGGGCTGGTGGTTTAATGTGTTCATCACACTGTCTCTACAGCAGCGCTGGTGGTTTAATGTGATGTAGAGACATAGTGATGAACACATTAAACCACCAGCCCTGTGTAATGAATACTCGGACAGAGTGGTAAGATCCAATCGCAGAATAGCGATGCTTTATTAGAGTACAGACAAGGGAATAGCTTAATCGTGGTCGGGCGGGCTGTGGTCAAAACCGGGCCAGGCATAGACAGGCAGAGGTACCAATGGAGCGGGCTTAGTCGTAGTCGAGGGCACAGGCACAGGATCAGAGGACGGTAATCACTGGGGTAGACAAGCAGAGGATTAAGCAATTCGGGGAGTCAAACAACAAGGCACAGGTTGGATACACGGGTAATCAAAATCAACAAACTCTCTCTCTCTCTCGGAACAAAACGCTTAGCAAGTCACAATGGAACAACACCTCTCGCCGACTGAGCTTCTGAGCACACCTTAAATCCTACACTAATTACTGACAGGTGTGCTCAGAACTAAGGTGAATCAGATCGAGTCTGATGACTCCCCCTCTCTGTAGATCGGGGAAGTGTCAGACTCTGTCTAGACCCTGCCAACCCCCGATCCCTTACAGTATCCCCCTCCCCAGGGCCGGCTCCTGATGGCCTTCTACCTCTACCGGGTGGTCTTCCTCTGGGTCGGGGTCCTGAATGATCTGGGTGCTCAGCGTGGAAAGTGGCCTTGAGAGCGGGATCCAGTATGTCCTTAGCCGGAACCCAGGACCGTTCCTCAGGTCCATATCCCTCCCAGTCCACGAGATATTCGATGCCCCCTCGTCTCCGTCTTGACTCCAGTATCTCGTGGGCTGTATAGGTGGTGTCCTGTTCATCCTCCAAAGGTGGTGTAGTAGGTTGTTGAGCTATTGGTGGATACATCGGGCTATAATGGACAGGTTTCAACAGGGAGACGTGGAACGTAGGGTTTATCCTGTAGTGTCGAGGGAGTAACAGACGGTAGGTGACAGGGTTAATACGTCTCTGAACTTTGAAAGGACCAATGTACCTGGGTTGGAGCTTCTTGCAGCTCCGTCGGAACCGCAGGTCTCGGGTAGACAGCCCCACTCGTTGCCCGGGTTGATAAGTGGGAGTAGGTCTCCGGCATCGGTCGGCGTAGGTCTTTTGCTGTTGTGAGGCTTGACTGAGATGTTGATGGGCCGTCTCCCAGACCTGCGCACTCCGACGGAACCACTCGTCCACCGCCGGTACCATCCCTGATGCGGTATCCCACGGGAACAGGGGGGGTTGATACCCTAGAACACACTGGAAGGGCGTTAAGCGTAGGGAGGTGTGAATGAGTGAGTTCTGAGCATACTCTACCCAAGGAAGGAATCGACTCCACTCTTGCGGCTGCCGCGAACATTGTTGCCGTAGATATTTCCCAATTTCCTAGTTGAGCCGTTCTGTCTGCCCATTGGCCTGGGGATGATATCCGGAGGTGAGGCTCACCGAGATGCCCAAGCGTTCGCAGAAGGCCTTCCATACCCGGGATACAAACTGGGGTCCCCGGTCGGAAACAATATCCTCCGGGACACCAAACTGCCGGAACACCTGGGTAAACATAGTCTCAGCCATCTGAGTGGCGTTAGGCAAACGGGTCATGGGTACTAACCGGCACATCTTGGAGAAACGATCGATGACCACGAGAATTACAGTATGGCCCTCTGATTCTGGTAGGTCGGTAACAAAGTCCATAGCAATGTGCGACCATGGTCGTTGAGGAGTTGGCAATGGCATCAGCTTACCCTCCGGTAGTACACGAGGTACCTTGGACTGAGCACATACTGGACAGGATAAGACATAGTCTCTGACGACATCTGTGAGGGAATCCCACCAGTAGTTTTGGCTGATGAGTCGTGTAGTTCGGGTGATTCCGGGATGACCAGATCCCAGCGACGTGTGGCACCATTCCATCAGTTGAGGTCGAAGAGGAGCTGGCACAAACACCTTAGACCCCGGGGTTTCTGGAGGGGCTGGTTCCGCTTGTAAGCTCTCCTGAATCATGTCATCAATAGCCCACCTCACCGGACCAGCACGGTAACTCATGGGGAGAATAGGTTCTGGCTCCACGGGTCTTTCCGTGCGCTCGAACCGTCGGGAAAGCGCGTCCGCCTTACCATTCTTGGACGCGGGGATATAAGAGACAGTGAATCGGAAACGGTTGAAAAATAAAGACCACCTTGCCTGTCGGGAGTTCAGTCGTTTGGCACTGTGAAGATACTCCAGGTTGCGGTGGTCCGTGAGCACTTGGAACGGATGCTCTGCTCCCTCCAACCAATGTCTCCACTCCTCCAGTGCTAACTTCACCGCCAGTAATTCCCGATTACCCACGTCATAGTTCTGCTCGGCAGAATTCAGTTTCCTTGAAAAGAAAGCACAGGGTCGTGATTTAGGCGGCTCACTGTCACGATCGTCTATGAAATAGGACCAAAGCGCAGCGTTGGTAGCGAACATATTGACTTTAATGCACTACACGAGAATACAAAACAAAACACGATCATGAAGTCATCAGTGACAACGACTGAACATAGAACAAAAACCCACAAATACCAGGTGAACACAGACAGTTTAAATATGGCTCCCAATCAGAGATAACGAGCCGACAGCTGACACTCGTTACCTCCGATTGGGAGTCATTTGACCAAACACAACCAATGACAAACCAACCAAACAAAACACAACGAAACGAACACACCCTGGCTCAACATACAAAGTCCCGGAGCCAGAGCGTGACAGTACCCCCCCCTAAAGGCGCGGACTGCGACCGCGCCTCAAAAACCCCAAACAGGGGAGGGCTGGGTGGGCATTACTCCTCGGAGGCGGCTCCGGCTCCGGGCTTGACCACCACCCTTCTTCAATCCCCCCGTAGCGCCCCCAGTCCGATCTGACCCAGCTGGTAGGATCTGGACTGACGACGCGCACCCCTGGCTTGGCGCGTGAGGCAGGAACGGACCGGACCTGACAGACGATACGCACCCTAGGCTTGATGCGTGGAGCCGGAACGGGCCTCACCAGGCTGACGACTCGCATCCCTGGCTTGGTGCGAGTAGTAGGAATGGGCTGGATCAGGCTGACGGCTCGCACCCTTGGCTTGGTGCGAGTAGCAGGGACGAGCTGAACCAGGCTGACGACTCGCACCCTTGGCTTGGTGCGAGTAGCAGGAACGGGCTGGACCAGGCCGACGACTCGTACCCCTGGCTTGGTGCGAGTAGCAGGAACGGGCTGGACCAGGCTGACGACTCGCACCCTTGGCTTGGTGCGAGTAGCAGGAACGGGCTGGACCAGGCTGACGACTCGCACCCTTGGCTTGGTGCGAGTAGCAGGAACAGGTCGGGCTGGGCTGGCGACGCACACCGTAGGTTTTGTGCGTGGAGCAGGAACAGGCCGGGCTGGGCTGGCGACGCACACCGTAGGCTTTGTGCGGAGAGCAGGAACGGGCCGGGCCGGGCTGGCGACGCGCACCACAGGTTTGGTGCGGGGAGCAGGAACAGGCCGGGCCGGGCTGGCGACGCGCACCACAGGCTCCATGCGAGAAACAGGAACAGACAGGACCGCACTGAGGACACACACCCCTGGCCCTACACGGGGATCAGGAACGGGCCGGACCGGACTGGTAACACACCCCAGTACCCTTCGCCGTGCCTCCACACCTTCCTTCCCCTTCGTGACCAGTGGTCCCCTTAACCTGGCGGCCTTTTCTGCCAACCTACTGCACTCCTCTAACCCGTACTCCTGCTGCCCCGACGTCGTGAGCCCCCCCCCTAAAAATTTTCTGGGGGTCTCTCCTCTCCGTGGACCAGGCCTCTATAGTCCTCTCCCAACCTTCGCTCTTCTGTCTCCACCACTCGTCATCCAACTCCTGGAAACGCTGCTTGGTCTCGTTGTGGTGGGTTTTTCTGTCACGATCGTCTATGAAATAGGACCAAAGCGCAGCGTTGGTAGCGAACATATTGACTTTAATGCACTACACGAGAATACAAAACAAAACACGATCATGAAGTCATCAGTGACAACGACTGAACATAGAACAAAAACCCACAAATACCAGGTGAACACAGACAGTTTAAATATGGCTCCCAATCAGAGATAACGAGCCGACAGCTGACACTCGTTACCTCCGATTGGGAGTCATTTGACCAAACACAACCAATGACAAACCAACCAAACAAAACACAACGAAACGAACACACCCTGGCTCAACATACAAAGTCCCGGAGCCAGAGCGTGACACTCACCTTGGCGTTGGGATAACACGGCTCCAATTCCAACCTCCGAAGCGTCCACTTCCACGATAAACGGTAAGGTAGGGTCCGGCTGACATAGAATAGGAGCGGTGGTAAAGCGTTGTTTCAACGTCTCAAACGCACGCACCGCCCCCTCCGTCCAGTTCAGACCGCGACCCTTGTAGCTGGTCATCGCCGACAGAGGCGCTACGGTTGTGCTGAAATTACGCACGAACCGTCTATAGTAATTGGCAAACCCTAAGAACCTCTGGAGCTCCTTCACCGTCTGGGGTTGAGGCCAGTCTTGTACCGCTTGCACCTTGGATTCATCCAGTTTAACCCCTTCGGGAGTGAGTATGGCCCCAAGGAAGGAAATCGTAGTGACATGGAATTCACTCTTTTCTGCCTTCACGAACAGAGAATGTTGTAGGAGCCGATCCAGAACCTGTCGTACATGGGACACATGTTCACTCAGAGAGTTAGAATATATTAGGATGTCATCAATGTACACTATAACAAATCGATCAATCATGTCCCTGAAAATGTCATTCATGAACGCCTGGAATACTGAGGGCGCGTTGGTAAGTCCATAGGGCATGACACAATATTTGTAGTGTCCTCGATGTGTGATGAAGGCGGTCTTCCATTCATCCCCCTCTCTAATACGCACCAGATTGTACGCACTCCTGAGGTCCAGTTTACTGTACATGGAGGCCTGTCCCACCTGTTCAAGGGCTGCTGGAATCAAAGGAAGAGGATAACGATTTTTGATGGTAATATCGTTCAACCCTCGATAGTCTATACAAGGACGCAGTCCGCCATCCTTTTTCTTCACAAAGAAAAAACTGGATGCGGCGGGAGACGTCGATGGGCGAATGGCCCCTTGCTGTAGCGCCTCATCAATATACTGGCTCATCGCTTCTCGTTCCGGCTGTGACAACGGGTAGATTCTTCCACGAGGAGGTGTAGCTCCGGATAGCAGATCAATCCCGCAGTCCCAGGCCCGATGAGGTGGTAACACGGTAGCCCTCTCCTTGGAGAACACCTGCGCGTAATCCTGGTATTCTGTAGGGACCACACTAGACACCGCACCCTGCGCATCCTCCACAGTAGATATTTTGCACTGTAAATTGAGGCACTCTGCCCTACATACCTCACTCCAAGCTGTGATATCGCCAGATTTCCAGGAGATGACCGGATCATGGAGGACGAGCCAGGGGTGGCCGAGAACTAGTGGCTCCCGTGGAGCGGAGATGACGAAAAAAAAGATGTTCTCCTGGTGTATGGAGCCCACTTGTAACTTGATAACCTCTGTACGGTGCGTAATGAACCCAGTGCCCATGGGCTCATCGTCTAGCGCGTTGACTCGCAGGGGAGGTTGAATTGGGATAAGTTGAACTCCCAACTCCTCAGCAAGACCCATATCCAGAAAGCTGGCAGCCGCTCCGGAATCAATAAGTCCTTCCAACCTGCGCACTTTCTCTCAGACAGATAAGGTAACTGGCACATACATTTGTTTCGATGTAATGTTCAAAACTGGATTCTCACTCACCGGTTTGGCAGTTCCGAGGCGATATCCTGGTGTACGGTTAGGTCGTACCGGACATTGACGAACAAAATGACCCGACTGACCACAATACAAGCATAGTCCGTCTTGCCGACGTTGTTGTCTCACCGAACCTTGTAGAGGTGACCGTCCCAGTTGCATAGGTTCCTCCTCAGATTCTCTCCTCCGCTCTGTCGATTGCATAGGACCAGTGATCGAGGACTCCCGGACTGTGGATGCCTTGTGTTGCACTATAAGATTATCAATAGAGATGGCTATTTTGATAAACTCATTTAGCGCAGTGATATCTCCTCGACAAGCCAACTCAGTCTGTACGTCTTTGCGCAGCCCTCTTCGGAAAACTGTGAGCAAAGCAGTCTCGCTCCATCCGCTACCGGCTGCTATAGTACGGAACTCTAAAGCGTAGTCGGCTACTATGCGACGGCCCTGCTGAAGTTCGCATAGTTCGTCTCCCACACTACGCCCAGATACTGGGTGGTCGAACACCTCTTGAAACAGTCTCTTGAACTGAACTTCCGCATTCAACTCGGGGACCTCAGCTGCCCAAAGCGCAGTAGCCCAATCCAGTGCTCTTCCCGTTAGCAGAGAAATCATGAAATCCACCCTGCTATGGTCATCGGAAAACATAGTACGATTATACGACATATACAGGGACGTCTGGAGTGGAAACCCCTGACATTTGCCAGGTTCCCCGTCGTACCTTGTAGGTAGAGAAATCGGAGGTGCATGACGAGGACTGACCGTGCTCGGGGTGGTGCCTTCAGCCGCACCAGCGTTGAGTAACTCTAGGAGTTCATCCATCCGTTTCTCCTGTATCTCCCATCGCCTCTGTAATTCCGCTGGATCCATGGTAATGGCGAGGTATTCTGTAATGAATACTCGGACAGAGTGGTAAGATCCAATCGCAGAATAGCGATGCTTTATTAGAGTACAGACAAGGGAATAGCTTAATCGTGGTCGGGCGGGCTGTGGTCAAAATCGGGCCAGGCATAGACAGGCAGAGGTACCAATGGAGCGGGCTTAGTCGTAGTCGAGGGCACAGGCACAGGATCAGAGGACGGTAATCACTGGGGTAGACAAGCAGAGGATTAAGCAATTCGGGGAGTCAAACAACAAGGCACAGGTCGGATACACGGGTAATCAAAAACAACAAACTCTCTCTCTCTCTCGGAACAAAATGCTTAGCAAGTCACAATGGAACAATACCTCGCGCCGACTGAGCTTCTGAGCACACCTTAAATCCTACACTAATTACGGACAGGTGTGCTCAGAACTCAGGTGAACCAGATCGAGTCTGATGACTCCCCCTCTCTGTAGATCGGAGAAGTGTCAGACTCTGTCTAGACCCTGCCAACCCCCGATCCCTTACACCCTGATGTAGAGACATAGTGATGAACACATTAAACCGTCAGCCCTGCTGTAGAGACAGAGTGATGAACACATTAAACCAGCAGGGCTGGTGGTTTAATGTGTTCATCACCCTGTCTCTACAGCAGGGCTGGTGGTTTAATGTGTTCATCACTCTGTCTCTACAGCAGGGCTGGTGGTTTAATGTGTTCATCGCTCTGTCTCTACAGCAGGGCTGGTTGTTTAATGTGTTCATCACACTGTCTCTACAGCAGGGCTGGTGGTTTAATGTGTTCATCACTCTGTCTCTACAGCAGGGCTGGTGGTTTAATGTGTTCATCACTCTGTCTCCACAGCAGGGCTGGTGGTTTAATGTGTTCATCACTCTGTCTCTACAACAGGGCTGGTGGTTTAATGTGTTCATCACTATGTCTCTACAGCAGGGCTGGTGGTTTAATGTGTTCATCACTATGTCTCTCCAGCAGGGCTGGTGGTTTAATGTGTTCATCACTCTGTCTCTACAGAAGGGCTGGTGGTTTAATGTGTTCATCACTCTGTCTCTACAGCAGGGCTGGTGGTTTAATGTGTTCATCACACTGTCTCTACAGCAGAGCTGGTGGTTTAATGTGTTCATCACACTGTCTCTACAGCAGGACTGGTGGTTTAATGTGTTCATCACATTGTCTCTACAGCAGGGCTGGTGGTTTAATGTGTTCATCACTCTGTCTCTACAGCAGGGCTGGTGGTTTAATGTGTTCATCACACTGTCTCTACAGCAGGGCTGGTGGTTTAATGTGTTCATCACACTGTCTCTACAGCAGGGCTGGTGGTTTAATGTGTTCATCACTCTGTCTCTACATTAGGGCTGGTGGTTTAATGTGTTCATCACTCTGTCTCTACAGCAGGGCTGGTGGTTTAATGTGTTCATCACTCTGTCTCTATAGCAGGGCTGGTGGTTTAATGTGTTCATCACTCTGTCTCTACACCAGGGCTTGTGGTTTAATGTGTTCATCACTCTGTCTCTATAGCAGGGCTGGTGGTTTAATGTGTTCATCCCACTGTCTCTACCTCAGGGCTGGTGGTTTAATGTGTTCATCACTCTATCTCTACAGAAGGGCTGGTGGTTTAATGTGTTCATCACTCTGTCTCTACCTCAGGGCTGGTGGTTTAATGTGTTCATCACTCTGTCTCTACAGCAGGGCTGGTGGTTTAATGTGTTCATCACTCTGTCTCTATAGCAGGGCTGGTGGTTTAATGTGTTCATCACTCTGTTTCTACAGCAGGGCTGGTGGTTTAATGTGTTCATCACTCTGTCTCTACAGCAGGGCTGGTGGTTTAATGTGTTCATCACTCTGTTTCTACAGCAGGGCTGGTGGTTTAATGTGTTCATCACTCTGTCTCTACAGCAGGGCTGGTGGTTTAATGTGTTCATCACTCTGTTTCTACAGCAGGGCTGGTGGTTTAATGTGTTCATCACACTGTCTCTACCTCAGGGCTGGTGGTTTAATGTGTTCATCACTCTATCTCTACAGAAGGGCTGGTGGTTTAATGTGTTCATCACTCTGTCTCTACCTCAGGGCTGGTGGTTTAATGTGTTCATCACTCTGTCTCTACAGCAGGACTGGTGGTTTAATGTGTTCATCACACTGTCTCTAGCTCAGGGCTATAGTTATATATATGATTAAATAGGCGGTTATAGATATAGATTAATAGTTATAGATATAGTTATATAGGCAGTTATAGATATGGTTATATAGTTATAGATATGGTTATACAGGCAGTTATAGATATGGTTATACAGGCAGTTATAGATATAGTTATATAGTTATAGATATGGTTATACAGGCAGTTATAGATATGGTTATACAGGCAGTTATAGATATAGTTATATAGTTATAGATATGGTTATACAGGCAGTTATAGATATGGTTATACAGGCAGTTATAGATATGGTTATACAGTTATATATAAAGATATATATACATATATATATATTATTATATAGGCAGTTGTAGATATAGATACATATGTATATATGTATATATATATATATATATAGTCGTATAATCAGTTATAGATATGGTTATATAGTTATAGATATAGTTATATAGTTATAGATATGGTTATACAGGCAGTTATAGATATGGTTATACAGGCAGTTATAGATATGGTTATACAGGCAGTTATAGATATGGTTATACAGGCAGTTATAGATATGGTTATACAGGCAGTTATATATATGGTTATACAGGCAGTTATAGATATGGTTATACAGGCAGTTATAGATATGGTTATACAGGCAGTTATAGATATGGTTATACAGGCAGTTATAGATATGGTTATATAGTTATAGATATGGTTATACAGGCAGTTATAGATATGGTTATACAGGCAGTTATAGATATGGTTATACAGGCAGTTATAGATATGGTTATATAGTTATAGATATGTTTATACAGGCAGTTATAGATATGGTTATACAGGCAGTTATAGATATGGTTATACAGGCAGTTATAGACATAGTTATATAGTTATAGATATGGTTATACAGGCAGTTATAGATATGGTTATATTGGCAGTTATAGATATAGTTATATAGTTATAGATATGGTTATACAGGCAGTTATAGATATGGTTATACAGGCAGTTATAGATATGGTTATACAGGCAGTTATAGATATGGTTATATAGTTATAGATATGGTTATACAGGCAGTTATAGATATGGTTATACAGGCAGTTATAGATATAGTTATATAGTTATAGATATGGTTATACAGGCAGTTATAGATATGGTTATACAGGCAGTTATAGATATAGTTATATAGTTATAAATATGATTATATAGTTATAGATATTAGTACGTTCAAAAGTTTGGGGTCACTTAGAAATGTCCTTGTTTTGGAAAGAAAAGCAATTTTTTTGGTCTATTTAAATAACATCAAATTGGAAATACAGTGTAGACATTGTTAATGTTTTAAATGGCTATTGTAGCTGGAAACGGCTGATTTTTACAGAATATCTACATAGGCGTACGGAGGCCCATTATCAGCAACCACCAGTCCTGTGTTCCAATGGCACGTTGTGTTTGCTAATCCAAGTTTATCATTTAAAAAGGCTAATTGATCATTAGAAAATCATTTTGCAATTATTTTAGCACAGCTGAAAACTGTTGTGCTGATTAAAGTAGCAATAAAACTGGCCTTCTTGAGACTAGTTGAGTATCTGGAGCATCAGCAATTGTGGGTTCGATTACAGGCTCAAAATGGCCAGAAACAAAGAACTTTCTTCTGAAACTCGTCAGTCTATTCTTGTTCTGAGAAATGAAGGCTACTCCATGCGAGAAATTGCGAAGAAACTGAAGATCTCGTACAATGCTGTGTACTACTCCCTTCACAGAACAGCGCAAACTGGCTCTAACCAGAATAGAAAGAGGAGTGGGAGGCTCCGTTGCACAACTGAGCAAGAGGACAAATACATTAGAGTGTCTAGTTTGAGAAACAGGCGCCTCACAGGTCCTCAACTGGCAGCTTCATTAAATAATACCCGCAAAACACCAGTATCAACGTCAACAGTGAAGAGGCGACTCCGGGATGTTGACCTTCTAGGCAGAGTTGCAAAGAAAAAGCCATATCTCAGATTGGCCAATAAAAAGAAAAGATTAAGATGGGCAAAAGAACACAGACATTGGACAGAGGAAGATTGGAAAAAAGTGTTATGGACAGACGAATCAAAGTTTGAAGTGTTCGGATCACAAAGAAGAACATTTGTGAAACGCAGACCAAATGAAAAGATGCTGGAGGAGTGCTTGATGCCATCTGTCAAGCATGGTGGAGGCAATTTGATGGTCTGGGGGTACTTTGGTGGTGGTAAAGTGGGAGACTTGTACAGGGTAAAAGGGATCTTGAAGAAGGAAGGCGATCACTCCATTTTGCAACGCCATCACTCCATTTTGCAACGCCATGCCATACCCTGTGGACGGCACTTGATTGGAGCCAATTTCCTTCTACAACAGGACAATGACCCAAAGCACAGATCCAAACTATACAATAATTATTTAGGGAAGAAACAGTCAGCTGGTATTCTGTCTATAATGGAGTGGCCAGCACAGTCACCGGATCTCAACCCTATTGAGCTGTTGTTGGAGCAGCTTGACCGTATGGTACGTAAGAAGTGCCCATCAAGCCAATCCAACTTGTGGGAGGTGCTTCAGGAAGCATGGGGTGAAATCTCTTCAGATTACCTCAACAAATTGACAACTAGAATGCCAAAGGTCTGCAAGGCTGTAATTGCTGCAAATGGAGGATTCTTTGACGAAAGCAAAGTTTGAAGGACACAATTATTATTTATGTTAAAAATCATTATTTCTAACCTTGTCAATGACTACATTTTCTTATGCATTTTGCTATATTTCCTATTCAAACTAATTTCATGTATGTTTTCATGGAAAACATGGACATTTCTAAGTGACCCCAAACTTTTGAACGGTAGTGTACATTGTTATAGATAAGGTTGTATAGTTATAGCTATAGTTACATAGTTATAGATATTATTATATAGTTATAGATATGGTTATATAGGCAGTTATAGATATGGTTTAGTAGGCAGTTATAGATATGGTTTAGTAGGCAGTTATAGATAGTGATGTAGTTATATATATGGTTATATGGTTATAGATATAGTTATATTGTTATAAATATGGTATTACATAATATAAGGAAAGAAAGGCCAAACATTGTATCTCATGTACCTAATTGGATCAATGCAGTTATCCATTTTTTCAATATAGTTCACAGAAGAAATGAAAACCATCAAAGACCTTGAAAGAAAAAGGAAAAAGTCACTCAATATTTAGAAGTCTTCTATTGTTGTATTCCTTTGAAGACGGATAATGTAATGGTCTGTCTTCTAGACATCTAAAAAGACATTAAACATTCAACCATAGTGTAATGAGGACAGACAGTTTTGTATTGTATCTGACCCTGAAATGCCATTATGTCCAGCTCCAACTGTGTTGTTTTAAGGACGTCATCTGTAGGTTTTCTTAAGGGGAGACTGGGGTTGGTTGTCACACGTTTTACTAATAAGTGTCCACTTGTAACAACCAGACCAGGGTTGGTTTACACACAGTATAGATTGGTCGGCACAGTGCTTGCCATTTGTTTTTATGCAACAATTGAACCGATTTACAACGTTTTAGAAAAAGTAAAGCCTTTATTTATTGAACAGTATTTCTATCTAACATATCAAAAATAAAATATTTGGTTTTACATTAATGTTCTTACTCCACTAAAATTGACATGTCAATGCTAACCTTCTGCTATTTGGATAAAAATGAATTATTTGGATAAAGTGAAAATAGTAAAGATGTAAACATTTGTGTTAACATCTTTTGTTGCAAACAAGGAATGCTTTTTCAAACAGGTGTGTGTGTGTGTGTGTGTGTGTGTGTGTGTGTGTGTGTGTGTGTGTGTGTGTGTGCGAGTGTGTGTGTGAATGTTTCTGACTCTCAGACGGAGTCGCGTAACTCACCGTTTTAACAAGTAGGTACGGACAGACCAGTAGGTACGGACAGACCAGTAGGTACGGACAGACCAGTAGGTACGGACAGACCAGATCTGAAGCAGTAATGGACATCTGTGTTTCACAATGTTGGACAGTAGAGCACAGCAGAGTACAGTACATTAAAGAAAAGTAGAGTGTATTCAGTTCAGTACAGTAAAGAAAAGTAGAGTGTATTCAGTTCAGTACAGTAAAGAAAAGTAGAGTGTATTCAGTTCAGTACATTAAAGAAAAGTAGAGTGTATTCAGTTCAGTACAGTAAAGAAAAATAGAGTGTATTCAGTTCAGTAAAGAAAAGTAGAGTGTATTCAGTTCAGTACAGTAAAGAAAAGTAGAGTGTATTCAGTTCAGTACATTAAAGAAAAGTAGAGTGTATTCAGTTCAGTACAGTAAACATTTACATTACATTTTAGTCATTTAGCAGACGCTCTTATCCAGAGCGACTTACAGGAGCAATTAGGGTTAAGTGCCTTGCTCAAGGGCACATTAACGTCATTTAGCAGACGCTCTTAGCCAGAGCGACTCACAAATTGGTGCGCTCACCCTATAGCCAGTGGGATAACCACTTTACAATTTGGGGGGGGGGGGGGGGAGAAGGATTACTTTATCCTATCCCAGGTATTCCTTAAAGAGGTGGGGTTTCAAATGTCTCCGAAAGGTGGTGAGTGACTCCGCTGTCCTGGCGTCGTGAGGGAGCTTGTTCCACCATTGGGGTGCCAGAGCAGCGAACAGTTTTGACTGGGCTGAGCGGGAACTATGCTTCCGCAGAGGAAGGGGAGCCAGCAGGCCAGAGGTGGATGAACGCAATGCCCTCGTTTGGGTGTAGGGACTGATCAGAGCCTGAAGGTACAGAGGTGCCGTTCCCCTCTCTGCTCCATAGGCAAGCACCATGGTCTTGTAGCGGATGCGAGCTTCAACTGGAAGCCAGTGGAGTGTGCGGAGGAGGGGGGTGACGTGAGAGAACTTGGGAAGGTTGAACACCAAACGGGCTGCGGCATTCTGGATGAGTTGTAGGGGTTTAATGGCACAGGCAGGGAGGCCAGCCAACAGCGAGTTGCAGTAGTCCAGACGGGAGATGACAAGTGCCTGGATTAGGACCTGTGCCGCTTCCTGTGTAAGGCAGGGTCGTACTCTCCGAAAAGTAGAGTGTATTCAGTTCAGTACAGTACATTAAAGACAAGTAGAGTGTATTCAGTACAGTAAAGAAAAGTAGAGTGTATTCAGTTCAGTACATTAAAGAAAAGTAGAGTGTATTCAGTTCAGTACAGTAAAGAAAAGTATAGTGTATTCAGTTCAGTACAGTAAAGAAAAGTAGAGTGTATTCAGTTCAGGACAGTAAAGAAAAGTAGAGTGTATTCAGTTCAGTACAGTAAAGAAAAGTAGAGTGTATTCAGTTCAGTAAATTAAACAAAAGTAGAGTGTATTCAGTTCAGTACAGTAAAGAAAAGTAGAGTGTATTCAGTTCAGTACAGTAAAGAAAAGTAGAGTGTATTCAGTTCAGTACAGTAAAGAAAAGTAGAGTGTATTCAGTTCAGTACATTAAAGAAAAGTAGAGTGTATTCAGTTCAGTACAGTAAAGAAAAGTAGAGTGTATTCAGTTCAGTACAGTAAAGAAAAGTAGAGTGTATTCAGTTCAGTACAGTAAAGAAAAGTAGAGTGTATTCAGTTCAGTAAATTAAAGAAAAGTAGAGTGTATTCAGTTCAGTACATTAAAGAAAAGTAGAGTGTATTCAGTTCAGTACAGTAAAGAAAAGTAGAGTGTATTCAGTTCAGTACAGTAAAGAAAAGTAGAGTGTATTCAGTTCAGTACAGTAAAGAAAAGTAGAGTGTATTCAGTTCAATACAGTAAAGAAAAGTAGAGTGTATTCAGTTCAGTACAGTAAAGAAAAGTAGAGTGTATTCAGTTCAGTACAGTAAAGAAAAGTAGAGTGTATTCAGTTCAGTACATTAAAGAAAAGTAGAGTGTATTCAGTTCAGGACAGTAAAGAAAAGTAGAGTGTATTCAGTTCAGTACAGTAAAGAAAAGTAGAGTGTATTCAGTTCAGTACATTAAAGAAAAGTAGAGTGTATTCAGTTCAGTACATTAAAGAAAAGTATAGTGTATTCAGTTCAGTACAGTAAAGAAAAGTTGTGTGTATGCAGTACAGTACATTGGAGTAGTGTGAGCTCTGTGTATGGGATCAAGGAAATAGCCAACTTGAACTGTCTGGAAACAAGACATAACCAACATGAACTGTCTGGAAACAAGGAAATAACCAACTGCCCAGCTCATTCAAGAGGTCCAAACTGCCCTGCCCATTAAAGAGGCCCAAATTGCCCTGCCCATTCAAGAGGCCCAAACTGCCCTGCCCATTCAAGAGGCCCAAACTGCCCTGCCCATTAAAGAGGCCTAAACTGCCCATTAAAGAGCCCAAACTGCCCTGCCCATTCAAGAGGCCCAAACTGCCCTGCCCATTCAAGAGGCCCAAACTGCCCATTAAAGAGGCCCTAACTGCCCTGCCCATTAAATAAGCCCAAACTGCCCTGCCCATTAAAGAGGCCCAAACTGCCCTTCCCATTCAAGAGGCCAAACTGCCCTGCCCTTCAAGAGGCCAAACTGCCCTTCCCATTCAAGAGGCCCTAACTGCCCTTCCCATTCAAGAGGCCAAACTGCCCTTCCCATTCAAGAGGCCAAACTGCCCTTCCCATTCAAGAGGCCAAACTGCCCTTCCCATTCAAGAGGCCCTAATTGCCCTTCCCATTCAAGAGGCCAAACTGCCCTTCCCATTCAAGAGGCCAAACTGCCCTGCCCATTAAAGAGGCCCTAATTGCCCTTCCCATTCAAGAGGCCCAAACTTCCCTGCCCATTCAAGAGGCCCAAACTGCCCTGCCCATTCAAGAGGCCCAAACTGCCCTGCCCATTAAAGAGGCCTAAACTGTCCATTAAAGAGCCCAAACTGCCCTGCCCATTCAAGAGGCCCAAACTGCCCTGCCCATTCAAGAGGCCCAAACTGCCCATTAAAGAGGCCCTAACTGCCCTGCCCATTAAATAAGCCCAAACTGCCCTGCCCATTAAAGAGGCCCAAACTGCCCTTCCCATTCAAGAGGCCAAACTGCCCTGCCCATTCAAGAGGCCAAACTGCCCTTCCCATTCAAGAGGCCCTAACTGCCCTTCCCATTCAAGAGGCCAAACTGCCCTTCCCATTCAAAAGGCCAAACTGCCCTTCCCATTCAAGAGGCCAAACTGCCCTTCCCATTCAAGAGGCCCTAATTGCCCTTCCCATTCAAGAGGCCCTAACTGCCCTGCCCATTCAAGAGGCCCAAACTGCCCTGCCCATTAAAGAGGCCAAACTGCCCTTCCCATTAAAGAGGCCCAAACTGCTACTTGCGTGCGTGTATATGTGTGGTCGTGCCTGTCTATGTAAAGGGTGGGGGGAGTGGGAGAGATAATGCATGTACACTCTTAGATATAAGGGTTCCAAAATGGTTCCTCAGCTGTCCCTGTAGGAGAACCCTTTTTGGTTCCATTTAGAACTCTCTTTGGAAAGGGTTCTTCATGGAACCAATAAGGGTTCTTCAAAGGGTTCTCCTATGGGGACAGCCGAAGAACCCTTTAGGTTCTATACTGAACAAAAATATAAACGCAACATGCAACAATTTCTAAGATTTTACTGAGATACAGTTCATACATGGAAATCAGTCAATTGAAATAAATTCATTAGGCAATAATCTATGGATTTCACAGGACTGGGAATATAGATATGCATCTGTTGGTCACAGATACTTTAAAAAAAAGTAGGGGCGTGGATCAGAAAACCAGTCAGTATCTGTTGTGACCACCATTTGCCTCATGCAGCGCGACACCTCTCCTTTGCATAGATTTGATCAGGCTGTTTATTGTGGCCTGTAGAATGTTGTCCCACTCCTCTTCAATGGCTGTGTGAAGTTGCTGGATATTGGCGGGAACTGGAACACGCTGTCGTACACGTCCAGAGCATCCCAAAAATGTCTGGTGAGTATGCAGGCCATGGAAGGACTGGGACATTTTCAGCTTCCAGGAATTGTGTACAGATCCTTGCGACATGGGGCCGTGCATTATCATGCTGAAACATGAGGTGATGGCGGCAGATGAATGGCACGACAATGAGCCTCAGGATCTCATCACGGTATCTCTGTGCATTCAAATTGCCATCGATAAAATGCAATTGTGTTCATTGTCCTTAGCTTATGCCTACCCATACCATAACCCCACCACCACCGGGCACTCTTTTCACAACGATGACAATAGGAAACTGCTCGCCCACACGGTGCCCTACACGTGGTCTGCGGTTGTGAGGCCGGTTGGACGTACTGCCAAATTTTCTACAATGATGTTGGAGGCGGCTTATGGTAGAGAAATGAACATTAAATTATCTGGAAATAGCTCTGGTGGACATCCCTGCAGTCAGCATGCTAATTGCACGCTCCCTCAAAACTTGAGACATCTGTGGCATTGTGTTGTGTGACAAAATTGCACATTTTAGAGTAGCCTTTTGTTGTCACCAGCACAAGGTGCACCTGTGTAATGATCATGCCGTTTAATCAGGTTTTTGATATGCCAAACCTGTTACATGGATGGATTATCTTGACAAAAAATTAATTCACACTAACATGGATGTAAACAAATGTGTGCACATTTTTAGGATATTTTATTTCTGCTCATGAAACATGGGACCAACACTTTACATGTTGCGGTTATATTTTTGTTCAGTGTAGATAGCACCTTTTTTTCTAAGAGTGTAGGTACACAGCTCTTTCTGTCTTTGGGTTCATTATCTTTCATCAGGGCTGATAACGTGTCAGAAGATGACAGATTACATGTTTGAGGGAAGGGATCTTTCCTCTGTAGTAATTACACCTAGCAATGTCCTTCTGCTTCCCTCTGCTTCTATCTGCTGTCCTCTGTAGTAATTACACCTAGCAATGTCCTTCTGCTTCCCTCTGCTTCCATCTGCTGTCCTCTGTAGTAATTACACCTAGCAATGTCCTTCTGCTTCCCTCTGCTTCTATCTGCTGTCCTCTGTAGTAATTACACCTAGCAATGTCCTTCTGCTTCCCTCTGCTTCCATCTGCTGTCCTCTGTAGTAATTACACCTAGCAATGTCCTCTGCTTCCCTCTTCTGTCCTCTGCTTCCCTCTGCTTCCCTCTGCTTCCCTCTGCTTCCCTCTGCTTCCCCCTGCTCTGCTGTCTCATGGCATAATTTGTAAACAATTGGAATGATGAGACTCCAATTACTGTATCCCACGCTGTTGGGGCTTCATCAGGGTTTTATTGTATTTATTTTTCCATTATTGCATCATCTTGTCTACATGCTTGTCTGTAGTTTTTCTTAGATTTTATCTGGAAGGTGAAAAGTTGAAAAGGGGTGAAAGGAACTTGGATTAAAAACAACAAGATTGGACAATAACAGCAGTTTAAAACAGTTAACTGTATCTTAACAACAGAGACATACAGTATCAGTCCCAGGAGGAGATCAGGAGGTTAGATAAAGCCTGATATATCCATGTCAAACTAACTATCACAGGGCAGTGGGCAGGATGCCTGATACTAGAAACTAGAGGACTACACAGCCTGTCCATCCTGAGGACTTGCCTGTCCATCCTGAGGACTTGCCTGTCCATCCTGAGGACTTGCCTGTCCATCCTGAGGACTTGCCTGTCCATCCTGAGGACTTGCCTGTCCATCCTGAGGACTTGCCTGTCCATCCTGAGGACTTGCCTGTCCATCCTGAGGACTTGCCTGTCCATCCTGAGGACTTGCCTGTCCATCCTGAGGACTTGCCTGTCCATCCTGAGGACTTGCCTGTCCATCCTGAGGACTTGCCTGTCCATCCTGAGGACTTGCCTGTCCATCCTGAGGACTTGCCTGTCCATCCTGAGGACTTGCCTGTCCATCCTGAGGACTTGCCTGTCCATCCTGAGGACTTGCCTGTCCATCCTGAGGACTTGCCTGTCCATCCTGAGGACTTGACTCATAATGGTCAGTCTCCCTGCACCCTCACACCCCTCGTCCCATTCAGCCAATCACAGCCGGGTCTGGTCTCATTAGAGCGGTCAGCCATTCAAAAGGGCAGAAAGGGTGGACAAACAGGAAAAGGCTGCTGCTGCTGGCCCCACGGTCGGTCGGAACACGATGGTTGATGTCTGTCAGAACTCCGTCTGAACGATAGAGGGAAGAGGGAGAGAGAGACCAAGGCAAGTGCAGCCAGACAGCTGGACTTCTCATTACTGCAGTCATACAGGTTGAGTGGTGGGAGCAGGCTGGAGTGGTAGAGGTGGAAGCCCTCACCGTGCAGAGTGTCATGGTTTTCTTCTCTCCCCTCTGTGATAACAGGACCGACCTCCCGCCCGCCCACAAGCCGGCCCCTCCCCCACCCAAAAAGAAGAGCAGTGATTTGAAGGGCCACTTGACATCCGATGACATCCAGGTAAGATCCTCCTCAAACCACCCGCTCAGTGTCCCAAATGGCAGCCTATTCCCTATATAGGCCCTATGTGTCCTGGTCAAAAGTAATGCTCTGTATAGGGAATAGGGCCCCATTTGGGATGAAGCTTTTAACTTTTATCCTCTCCCGACATGATGTGTCTGGTTAGGTGGCTGGCACACTCTGAAAGACAGACTGTCTGCCTGTCTGCCTGTCTGCCTGTCTGCCTGTCTGCCTGTCTGCCTGTCTGCCTGTCTGCCTGTCTGCCTGTCTGCCTGCCTGCCTGCCTGCCTGTCTGCCTGTCTGTCTGCCTGTCTGTCTGTCTGAGTTTTTTTGTCATTAACCTTCTACTTTCTTTCCCATTGATGACTAGAACACATACTGAGGTTGTTTCATACTGCCAATTCATTAAATCAGAGATCTGTATCCCTGGTCCTCTGTAGCTCAGCTGGTAGAGCACGGCGCTTGTAACGCCAAGGTAGTGGGTTCAATCCCCGGGACCACCCATACACAAAAAAAATGTATGCACGCATGACTGTAAGTCGCTTTGGATAAAAGCGTCTGCTAAATGGCTTATTATTATATTATCTTGCTAATTTTTTTACTGAATGTCTGTATTAAATGCAATGGCAGCGAGAGAAAGCCTGCCCAGAATATATTTCCTGTTCATGTTTTGTTGTTTACAATACTAATCGTGTCCTTGGATAAGGTTCTCTCTGAGATTTTGGCTAAACATTAGTTATTGACATAGAGTTGTGCTTTAGGTGGTTCTTTGCATGTGAGATATGTCAGATTTTCAAAAAAGTAAATTTACAAAAATAAAATAAAATAATTATCTGAAAGTTTTAGCTTCTCAAACACGTTTTATCTTGGTACTATACGGTTCTATCCAATCACACTGTGGGATTATTTAAGGATATAGTGTTTTTGTCATTTTAGGGAACTATCGCTTTAACAAACGTGTGATGAACATGAATTAATATACTCTAAGTATACAAAAGTATGTGCACACCCCTTCAAATTAGTGGATTCGGCTATTTCAGCCACACCCGTTGCTGACAGGTCTATAAAATCGAGCACACAGCCATGCAATCTCTGTAGACATACATTGGCAGTAGAATGGCCTTACCGAAAAGCTCAGTGACTTTCAACGTGGCACCGTCATAGGATGTCACCTTTCCAACTAGTCAGTTTGTCAAATGTCTGCCCTGCTAGAGCTGCCCCGGTACACTGTAAGTGGTGTTATTGTGAAGTGGAAACGTCTAGGAGCAACAACGGCTCAGCCGCGAAGTGGTCGGCCACACAAGCTCACAGAACGGGACCGCCGAGTGCTGAAGTGCGTAGCGCGCAAAAATCTTCTGTCCTCGGTTGCAACATTCACTAACAAGTTCCAAACTGCCTCTGGAAGCAACATCAGCACAATGCCAAGCGTCGGCTGGAGTGGTGTAAAGCTCACCGCCATTGGACTCTGGAGCAGTGGAAACGTGTCTCTGGAGTGAGGAATCATGCTTCACCATCTGGCAGTCCGACGGACAAATCCTGGTTTGGCGGATGCCAGGAGAACGCTACCTGCCCCAATGCATAGTGCCAACTGTAAACTTTGGTGGAGGAGGAATAATGGTCTGGGGCTGTTTTTCATGGTTCAGGCCCCTTAGTTCCAGGGAAGGGAAATCTTAACGCTACAGAATACAATGACATTCTAGACGATTGTGTGCTTCCAACTTTGTGGCAACAGTTTGGGGAAGGCCCTTTCCTGTTTCAGCATGACAATGCCCCCGTGCACAAAGTGAGGTCCAAACAGAAATGGTTTGTTGAGATTGGTGTGGAAGAAGTTGACTGGCCTGCACAGAGCCCTGACCTCAACCCCATCGAACACCTTTGGGATGAATTGGAACGCCAACTGCGAGCCGGGCCTAATCGCCCAACATCAGTGCCTGACGTCACTAATGCTCTTGTGGCTGAATGGAAGCAAGTCCCCGCAGCAATGTTCCAACATCTAGTGGAAAGCCTTCCCAGAAGACTGGAGGCTGTTATAGCAGCAAAGGGGGGACCAACTCCATCTTCCCAGAAGAGTGGAGGCTGTTATAGCAGCAAAGGGGGGACCAACCCCATATTAATACCCATGATTTTGGAATGAGATGTTTGACTAGCAGGTGTCCACATACTGTTGGTCATGTGGTGTATTTGTTGTTGTAATTAGAAAGAAGGAAGGGTATTCTATTTAATTAATCATTAAATGTCTGTACTTTTCTATTGAAATTGAAATAACTTTTAACATTTTGTGCCAGATGGATCCTTATGGCTGAACCCAGATTGACATTTCAGAGCCATAAAGGTTCTATCTGTGATCTGTAAAAAAACGGATTTACAAATGTTTTAGGATTTTGATAATCTGCACTTTGGGTACCTTCAAGGTGAGGTTATGAAAGAAGAATTCAAAACAGTTCTGAAATGTCGGTACTATGCTTTGCACAGATACATTTACATTTTAGTCATTTAGCAGACGCTCTTATCCAGAGCGACTTACAGTTAGTGAGTGCATACATTATATATATATTTATTTTCATACCCCACGTGGGAATCGAACCCACAACCCTGGCGTTGCAAACGCCATGCTCTACCAACTGAGCTACATCCCTGCCGGCCATTCCCTCCCCTACCCTGGACGACGCTGGGCCAATTGTGCGCCGCCCCATGAGAACCTTATAGTCCCAACGTCTGTTTTGTTAGGCACTTCCAGTGGGTATCATAAGTATTAACCCCCCTTAGACTTCTTCACATTTTATTGTGTTACAAAGTGGGATTGAAATGGATTTAATTGTATTTTTTGTCAATGATACTGTATCTTGATTAGATAAGTATTCACCCCCTGAGTTAATACATGTTAAAGTCTTCTTGGGTAAGTCTCTAAGAGCTTAGCACACCTGGATTGTGCAATATTTCACACAGAGTGTGTCCATGTAACTTATTATGTGATTTGTTAAGGCAAATTTGACTCCTGAACTAATGTAGGATTGCCTAAACAAAGGGGGGGAATACTTATGCAACGACTATATTTTAGTTTGTAAAAATGTGTGGAATTTTCTTTTCACAATGACATAATGGAGTATTTTGTGTAGATCAATGACAAAAATCTATTAAATCTATTTCAACCCCACTTTGTAACGCAATACTTATGATACCCACTGTACAGTGGGGGAAAAGAGTATTTAGTCAACCACCAATTGTGCAAGTTCTCCCACTTAAAAAGATGAGAGAGGCCTGTAATTTTCATCATAGGTACACGTCAACTATGACAGACAAAATGAGATTTTTTTTTCTCCAGAAAATCACATTGTAGGATTTTTTATGAATTTATTTGCAAATTATGGTGGAAAATAAGTATTTGGTCAATAACAAAAGTTTCTCAAGACTTTGTTATATACCCTTTGTTGGCAATGACACAGGTCAAACGTTTTCTGTAAGTCTTCACAAGGTTTTCACACACTGTTGCTGGTATTTTGGCCCATTCCTCCATGCAGATCTCCTCTAGAGCAGTGATGTTTTGGGGCTGTCGCTGGGCAACACAAACTTTCAACTCCCTCCAAAGACTTTCTATGGGGTTGAGATCTGGAGACTGGCTAGGCCACTCCAGGACCTTAAAATGCTTCTTACGAAGCCACTCCTTCGTTGCCCGGGCGGTGTGTTTGGGATCATTGTCATGCTGAAAGACCCAGCCACGTTTCATCTTCAATGCCCTTGCTGATGGAAGGAGGTTTTCACTCAAAATCTCACGATACATGGCCCCATTCATTCTTTCCTTTACACGGATCAGTCGTCCTGGTCCCTTTGCAGAAAAACAGCCCCAAAGCATGATGTTTCCACCCCCATGCTTCACAGTAGGTATGGTGTTCTTTGGATGCAACTCAGCATTCTTTGTCCTCCAAACACGACGAGTTGAGTTTTTACCAACAAGTTCTATTTTGGTTTCATCTGACCATATGACATTCTCCCAATCCTCTTCTGGATCATCCAAATGCACTCTAGCAAACTTCAGATGGGCCTGGACATGTACTGGCTTAAGCAGGGGGACACGTCTGGAACTGCAGGATTTGAGTCCCTGGCGGCGTAGTGTGTTACTGATGGTAGGCTTTGTTACTTTGGTCCCAGCTCTCTGCAGGTCATTCACTAGGTCCCCCTGTGTGGTTCTGGGATTTTTGCTCACCGTTCTTGTGATCATTTTGACCCCACGGGGTGAGATCTTGCGTGGAGCCCCAGATCGAGGGAGATTATCAGTGGTCTTGTATGTCTTCCGTTTCCTAATAATTGCTCCCACAGTTGATTTCTTCAAACCAAGCTGCTTACCTATTGCAGATTGTCTTCCCAGCCTGGTGCAGGTCTACAATTTTGTTTCTGGTGTCCTTTGACAGCTCTCTGGTCTTGGCCATAGTGGAGTTTGGAGTGTGACTGTTTGAGGTTGTGGACAGGTGTCTTTTATACTGATAACAAGTTCAAATAGGTGCCATTAATACAGGTAACGAGTGGAGGACAGAGGAGCCTCTTAAAGAAGAAGTTACAGGTCTGTGAGAGCCAAAAAATCTTGCTTGTTTGTAGGTGACCAAATATTTATTTTCCACCATAGTTTGCAAATAAATTCATTAAAAATCCTACAATGTGATTTTCTGGATTTTTTTTTCTCATTTTGTCTGTCATAGTTGACGTCTACCTATGATGAAAATTACAGGCCTCTCTCATCTTTTTAATTGGGAGAAATTGCACAATTGGTGGCTGACTAAATACTTTTTTCCCCCACTGTATGTAGGCCTCATAAAGGGGAATTATCGTTTTGGCTTGGAATAGAAATGGCCTGTTCAAGGTTGATGTTGTTAGAGGCTGAGAATGAGTGGGATTGAAATGTAACCTATTTTCATGTTTCAGCACTTAGGAACCCTTTTGATAACGACAACTTCCAAATGGCACCCTATTCCCTATGTAGTGGGCTCTGAGGGAGCCATTTGGGATGTACATTTTATACT